>NW_015392946.1:8678-11129 GCF_001527695.2 Protobothrops mucrosquamatus
CAACACTGGAAGTTTTTAAGAAGAGACTGGACAGCCATTTGTCCGAAATGGTATAGGGTTTCCTGCCTGAGCAGGGGGTTGGACTAGATGACCTTCAAGGTCCCTTCCAACTTTACTATTATTATTATTATTATTATTATTATTATTATTATTATTATTATTATTATTATTATTATTATTATTATTATTATTATTAAGAAAGAAGTTCTGGTTTATGTGTTCATTGATTCCATTTGCTTGTTTTCTTGGCTACTTTTTTTTGCATGTCTCCACAATACATGGAGACAGTTGACAGTAGAACAACTGATAGTCTTGACCAAAGCTAGTGGTCATCATTATCATGTACTTGCCAGGGAACATCTATTGAGCCATTCAATTATTAATAGAATCTGTGGTGGTTTTGATTGTAGAGTTCCTTCCTCCCTCTGTCCCATTAATCTAGAACATTGCTTCTCAAATCTTGGCAAGACGCATGTGGAGTTGAAGTCCACACGTCTTCAAATTGCCAAGGTTGAGAAGCACTGACTTGCAGATATCTGCAAGCTTCTTTCGGTTTCTCTGACATTATAAAATCCTTCCCTGATTTGGAAATTATTTTTTCCCCACTGTTTCTTATGCTTCTCTGTTCGGCTGTCTATCTGTCTGTCTGCCCATCTGAGATCATGTGACTGGGTGGAACAGGGGTAGCCATACAACAGCACAATCGTTTTGTTGATATTGAAACAATAAGGAACTGCCAATCCTTGTTGTCCCTGACACTAAATAAATAATAAATAATAAATAATAAATAATAAATAATAAATAATAAATAATAAATAATAAATAATAAATAATAAATAATAAATAATAAATAATAAATAATAAATAATAAATAATAAATAATAAATAATAAACGATGATGATGATGATGATGATGATGATGATGATGATGATGATAATAATAATAATAATAATAATAATAATAATAATAATAATAATAATAATAATAATAATGATGTTGGGAGGGACCTTGGAGGTCATCAAGTCCAACCCCCTGCTCAGGCAGGAAACCCTATACCATTTCGGACAAATGGCTGTCCAGTCTCTTCTTAAAAACTTCCAGTGTGGGAGCATTCACCGCTTCTGGAGGCAGGTTGTTCCATTGGTTAATTGTTCTAACTGTCAGGAAGTTTCTCCTTAGTTCCAGGTTGCTTCTCTCCTTGATTAGTTTCCATCCGTTGCTTCTTCTCCTGCCTTCAGGTGCTTTGGAGAATAGCTTGACTCCCTCTTCTTTGTGGCTGCCCCTGAGATACTGGAAGACTGCTATCATGTCCCCCCTTGTCCTTCTCTTCATTAAACTAGACATACCCAATTCCAGCAACCGTTCCTTATATGCTTTAGCCTCCAGTCTCCAGTCCCCTAATATAAACTTGTCACTGGCCAATAGACATTCCTCTAAGGTTGGGACTTGGAGCCTTCCTCAAACTCAGCCTCCCCCTCCCTTAAAATATCCCCCAGTTCCCCATTCTCTCCAAGATATGTTGTGATTGACAATCCTGATACCTCATCACCAGTGAAGCTTGGGAGATGTTGCACAAGGAAACCCAAAGTGTGTGAAGTTGGTTGATTTTCTCATTCATGCCCTCAGAGTGAAGTGGTAGAAGATGTGCCAATCTCGAGATTTTAAGCAGAGTTGGAGAAGTTTTCTTAGCCGGCCATCCTGTGAGATCACACAATCGTGCCTGGGGTTTAAAAAGTTGCCAAATCCTATGGAAACCATAATCATAGCATCGCTTGCTAATTTATAGCTTGCTTTGTAGTTAGTTATATTGATGAATGCCACTGATACAATGAGTTGTATAAACAGAAGCGTAGAATCAAGATCACGTGAAGTACTATTACCGCTTTACAAAGCCCTAGTAAGACCACACCTGGAATACTGCAGCCAATTTTGGTCACCTTATCACAAAAAAGTTGTTGAGAGTTTGGGAAAAAATTCAGAGAAGAGCAACTAAGAGGATCAGGGGCCTAGAGACTAAAACATATGAAGAACGGCTATGGGACTTGGGTTTGGCTAGTCTAAAGATAATAATAATAATAATAATAATAATAATAATAATAATAATAATAATAATAATAATAGTAGTAGTAGTAGTAGTAGTAGTAGTAGTAGTAGTAATAATAATAATAATAATAATAATAATAATAATAATAATAATAATAATAATAATAATAATAATAAAGTTGGAAGGGACCTTGGAGGTCATCTAGTACAACCCCCTGCTCAGGCAGGAAACCCTATACCATTTCGGACAAATGGCTGTCCAGTTTCTTCTTAAAAACTTCCAGTGTTGGCACATTCACCGCTTCTGGAGGCAGGTTGTTCCACTGGTTAATTGTTCTAACTGTCAGGAAGTTTCTCCTTAGTTCTAGGTTGCTTCTCTCTTTGGTTAGTTTCCACCCGTTGCTTCT
>NW_015392946.1:11236-16266 GCF_001527695.2 Protobothrops mucrosquamatus
GCAGGAAACCCTATACCATTTCGGACAAATGGCTGTCCAGTTTCTTCTTAAAAACTTCCAGTGTTGGCACATTCACCGCTTCTGGAGGCAGGTTGTTCCACTGGTTAATTGTTCTAACTGTCAGGAAGTTTCTCCTTAGTTCTAGGTTGCTTCTCTCTTTGGTTAGTTTCCACCCGTTGCTTCTTGTCCTGCCTTCAGGTGCTTTGGAGAATAGCTTGACTCCCTCTTCTTTGGGGCAGCCCCTGAGATGCTGGAACACTGCTATTGTGTCCCCCCTCGTCCTTCTCTTCGTTAGATTAGACATACCCAATTCCAGCAACCGTTCCTTATATGTTTTAGCCTCCAGTCCCCTAATCATCGTTGTTGCTCTTCTCTGTACTCTTTCTAGAGTCTCAACATCTTTTTTACATCGTGGTGACCAAAACTGGATGCAGTATTCCAAGTGTGGCCTTACCAAGGCATTGGGGAGACATGTTAGCAGTGTTCCAGTACCTGAGGGGCTGCCACAAGGCAGAGAGGGTCAGGTTGTTCACCAAAGCACCAGAGGGAAGGATGAGAAACAATGGTTGGAAGCTGATCAAAGAGAGAAGCAACCTGGAATTAAGGAGAAACTTCCTGACAGTGAGGACAATCAACCAGTGGAACAGCTTGCATCCAGAAATCGTGGGTGCTCCATCACTGGAGATTTTTAAGAAGAGACTGGACATTCAGCTGTCTGAGACAGTATAGGTTCTCCTGCTTCAGCAGGGGGCTGGACTAGAGGACCTCCAAGGTTCCATTCAGCTCTCTTCTATTCTTCTTCAATGCTGGTAGCTGATGCTACTGAGCGATTTCCTCTAAAAGTTCCCACTAAAATTTCCTCCTGTTTTCTGAGATAATGTAAAGTGATCTCTTTTCCCAAAGCATTTGTTGGGGGGAAAAAATAGAGTGTGAACCAGCCTCTCTCAAATCTTTCAACTGTTTGCTTACACAGAAAGAAGAAGTATAATTATGTTCTGCTTGCAGTATAGCTCAAGGTCAAAACTCTGCGATTTAGGCTGCTGTTGAGAGACAGTGACTACAGCAACCATATTAATATGGATTTGGTAACATTTTTTCTTTCTTTCTTTTTTTTGGGCTCACTCCGATCCAGTTTTATCGGGATTTTGATATTAACATCCACAATTAACGTTCACAAATGACAACATTGCTCTTTCTGGTATTAATGAACATAAATGAGCACCAGTATATGAGTTCATAAATAACAGCCTTATGAGACGGTATGAAGGCTCTCCAGAATCTGCAGAAGTGCAGCAATCTTTAAGAAAAATAAAAAAGGAACGTGCTTCTATTCTCTAAATAGTCTGGTAAAGATCTAATATAACCTATTCTATGAGACCTATAGAGTCCACTCTACCCAGCCAAGCCAGCATATCTGTAAATAAAAGGGAAAAAATGAAAAAAATACATGAGCTTCCAAGTATCTCACTCAAAATTAAATAATAATAATAATAATAATAATAATAATAATAATAATAATAATTATTATTATTATTATTATTATTATTATTATTATTATTATTATTATTATTATTATTATTATTATTATTATTATTTTATTTTAGAGTTTTATCCTACTTTTAGCCTAATGCTGGGGAAGATAGAGGGCAATAGAAGAAGGGGACGACAGAGAAGGAGGTGGCTGGATGGAGTCACTGAAGCAGCAGGCGTGAGCTTAAACGGACTCCAGAAGATGGTAGAGGACAGGAAGGCCTAGAGGAATGTTGTCCATGGGGTCGCGATGGGTCGGACACGACTTCGCAACTAACAACAACAGCATCCTACTTTTATTATTTTTATAAACAACTCAAAGTGGTGAACATAATCCTCCTTCCTCTCTCATTTTCCTCACAACAATCTTGTGAGGTGGGATGGGCTGAGAGAGAGAGTGAATGGCCCAAAGTTCATCCAGCCATAGTCTCCCAATTTCTAGTCTGGTGCCTTCACCAGTAGACTGGTTTTCTCGCAGTGAGATACCTGCTGAAGTGCAATTTAGGATGATGTCAAAGAATATAATAGCAATCCCTGAACTCATTGTAACCTCTGGCCTGCTTCTTTCTCCAAGGGGCAAGTCAAGAGGTCAAAATACTCAAAATTAAGATGATGATGATGATGATGATGATGATGATGATGATGGAGGAGGAGGAGGAGGAGGAGGAGGAGGAGGAGGAGGAGAATTAAACGTATATGCCATCCAGTTCTCAGCAATTCTGGTCAGTTAGTTTTCCATCTCTGTGTTTCAAATTTGTTTCAGGAAAGATTTACTGCTTTAGAATAAAATTTTTACCTCAGGTTTAGATTCATTTTGCTTAATTATTTCTATACTAAATAAATAGCCAAAGAGTCTAATTATATTCTTACTGTAGTCCACAGCTACCTGCATCCCATATTTTGTCTAATATAACATTAGCCTTGAAAATCATGTTGTCTGACTCTAATACCTTAAGTTCATGATTACCAATTTAGATTAATTTAAGAAGGCATAAGCAGTAGAAGTCTACAAACACAATGCCTACAAAAATCTCTGAATACCAAGGCAGAAGGGACTGAATATCATGCTTGAGAGCTTCCCGTTGGTACCTGTGTCGCCATTATGGTACAGAATCCTGACCCAGACTGACCCTCAGTCTGATACAACAAGGCAGCATTTCTATTCTTAAAGGTCTTTTCCGTTTTCTCTTGGCAATGAAAAGAAACACATGACATCATGGCTTGGATTAAATAATTAGACTAAGTAGTAATTCGGTTTTTCTGGTTTTGACGTACAGTGATATATGAACCCAGACTTTGATGAAATGAAATGTAATCAATCTTTATTACAGTCCTAGACCAGCATAAGACATGGTGGAAGAATACAGTCCATTAAAGAAGGCACGGGTATATAAGAGTTATAAAAAGGTGTAGGGAGATATAACGAGTTATATGAAAGACATGTAAAATATGTATGGTTATATTTGTGGTTAGGTATGAATAATGTAAATTAAAAGATTGTACGCTGCTAGGTTATAAACTACTCTGTGGTGGCCAAACAAAATTAAATGTGATTTATGATTTAGCATTGTGTGCGAATTAAATCTTAAAGCTGTTTGTGGTGGTATGGACTCTCTCCTCAAATTTGCTAGCAATTTATTTACTTATTTATTTTTATTCTGACTTTAGAATTTCTATAAATGACTCAAGGCAACATTCCCCAGCTGGCTTTCATGCCTAAGGCGGGACTAGAACTCACCCTCTGCTGGTGATTGGCCCAAAGTCCCTCAGCTGGCTTTCATGCCAACCACTATCATGACCACTCCCAATTTATGGCATACAAACTCACTTCAAACCATAGTTTCAGTTCCTATAACTACCTTGCCCGCTCCTTTGCCATATGAATGTAGTTTGCCTGCTCTCAGATAGCTCCACATGAAACTATTCAGTGTGCTCAAGTGATGCTTTCATAAATTTGGTTCCCACACTTTCTCCGGAGCATCTAGAACATAGAACATACAACATAGAATCATAGGGCTGGAAGGAATCTGAGAGATCCTCTACACCATTTCAGACAAATGGCTGTCCAGTCTCTTCTTAAAAACTTCCACTGTTGGAGCATTCACAGCTTCTGGAGGCAGGTTGTTCCACTGGTTAATTGTTCTCACTGTCAGGAAGTTTCTCCTTAGTTCTAGGTTGCTTCTCTCCTTGATTAGTTTTCATCCATTGCTACTAGTTCTGCCTTCAGGTGCTTTGGAGAATAGCTTGACTCCCTCTTCTTTGGGGCAGCCCCTGAGATATTGGAACACTGCTATCATGTCCCCCCTCGTCCTTCTCTTCATTAAATTAGACATACCCAATTCCAGCAACCGTTCCTTCTATGTTTTAGCCTCCAGTCCCTAATCATCTTTGTTGCTCTTCTCTGCACTCTTTCTAGAGTCTCAACATCTTTTTTACATCGTGGTGACCAAAACTGGATGCAGTATTCCAAGTGTGGCCTTACCAAGGCATTGTAAAGTGGTATTAACACTTCACGTGATCTTGATTCTATCCCTGTTAATGCAGCCCAGCACTGTGTTGGCCTTTTTGGCAGCTGCAGCACACTGCTGGCTCATATTTAAGTGATTGTCCACTAGGACTCCAAAATCCCTCTCACAGTTGCTACTATTGAGCAAGGTACCCCCTATACTATACCAGTGCATTTGGTTTTTCTTGCCTAAATGTAGAACCTTGCTTTCTACCTTACTATCAATGATATCTTTGTTTAAATTCTGTTTTCAATCACGTAAAGAAAAATTGACTTGGGTCACACAAAACACTGCAATAGCTTAAAATGAGAGGGGTCATTTGTGGTTCTTTATATTTTAAAAATTCCACCACTGACTTAGCCAGGCTAAGATGTAATAGAGTTTATTTGTTTGGTTGAGCTGTATTATGTAAATGCAGGATCAAGATTTTATTAATCTGGATTTAAGAGTTTAACGCGGCTGTTCTGTTTTACCTCAAGGGATGATTGCAGTGAGAATTTCCTTAATCAGCTGGGATGAAATGGTTATAATTTGAGCAGTTTCTGCCACACGGAGATAAAAAAAAAACTGCTGTGTCAACTACAGCACAAGAAGTTTAATTGTTTACTTCAGAATAGTTTTTGTGTCAAATGACTTCATGGCAGTTCCTGTGGGAATTATATCTTGTAACTGTAGATATTGTTCCTGCTTGTCCGAGTATTAAATGAGCCATTGAAAAAAAAAGAGTGCATAGGTGTGCTTAATAATATGTAGGCCTTTTCCTTGATATATTCTCTTTGATTTTAATTAGTTTTTCCCTCTTTTTCCCTCCCTTCCCCGCTCACATTTTTGTAGGTAATTTTCTTGTGTTGAGACATGAGATCTTCAGCTTCCAGGTTGTCCAGCTTCTCCTCGAGGGATTCATTATGGAATCGGTAAGAAACAGTGTTTTAAGCCAAAATAACAGCTTTGTGAGACCTATTGAAGTACAACATTGCACTGAAGATGCCTAGC
>NW_015392946.1:22362-31671 GCF_001527695.2 Protobothrops mucrosquamatus
AACAACAACAACAACAACAACAACAACAACAACAACAACAACAACAACATGCTGGCTTGATAACATCAAATCCAGTGCTTTTTTTGTAAAAAAAAAAAAAAAGGTGCTGGAACTCACACACGTCATACAACCCGCCTTGCCTACCCTACAAGGTTCCATCCAAAAAAGGTGCCGGAACTCTGTTCTGGGTGTTCTACGACAAAAAAAGCCCTGATCAAATCTGATGCAAAGTTGAGCACCCAACAACTGAAAGAAGCTGTACTTGACAGGGCAGCATGGAGAGCATTAGCCTATAAAGTCGCCAAGTGTTGGACATGACTAAGTGGTTAAAAACAACAGTGATGGTTAGTTTAGTTCCAGCACAAGAGAAGCTGATGGGTACAAAAGCTTGTGGTAAGTGAAAGTTCTTAAAACACACACACTAAAAGTACAGCAAAAACAGTTCCAGTTAGGGAAGAAATTAAAGACAGCGGCCGAAATCAACATGACTGCAACCCCAAAACAAAAAAAGCTTAACGAAGATCCAAAAACAATAAAGGACATAAAAAAGAAGGTAGATCAAGGAACAGAAGCTTTTTCCAGACATTTATAGGACTGAATTAGCCAGAATTCTTTGCCCCAAGGGACTGTTTTGATGGCATCTGAGAATCTCTGGGTTAAGTAGAGATGAAACCTACGGATGGAAGGAGGACACGGTTATGCAAAAACGAGTGTCATCTGCTAATGGCAACAAGCGAGTGACCTGCTGGGCAATTGATTTCTTGACCTGTCTGAAATGAAATGGATGGCCTCAGCTGAGTCTAAGTGGGCAAATGAATTAGGCTTTCTTTCTGTAGCCTAGGACTGACGTTAATGAATATTACCACTAGCGTCAAATTTTTTTTTTTCCCCTCTTCTGAAATGGAATTACCTAACACGACGGGGTCAAAGGGACATTTCAAACAGAGACAGATAAATAATCTCGATATGGGACACGCAGCTGCTTGCCTGTTACTTTTTTCTACCGCTAAAATAATTCATGATTTGCTGGGCTTGATAGGAGCCGATAAAAGTGGCACAACCAAGCCCACAAAGCTTCCCATTTTGATAGTTTGCAGATTAAAAAAAAAAAGGCTGGGCGATCCCAGGGGAAGACTGGAACCTGTTGGATGGTTACAGGCAGTCCTCATCTTAAAACCATTGGTTTAGTGTGGCTGTTCAAAGTTACAATTTCACTGGAAAAAAAGGGACCGGTTGTTGTTTTTTTTCACCCTTACAACTGTGACAGCATCTCCATGGTCACGAGATCATGCAGAAAATAAAGATAATTTAAACACCTACAGATATACAAAACGTGGGGTACAAACACCTGAAAATATGTTGTACTCCTATATCTACTTTCTATCTAAGCTCTACCCCACCTACAGTGAGTTTAAACTGATCCGAAAAAGCACTTAGTGAATTAATCACCTGAGATGGAAACTTCACTTGTCTCTCAAGAAAATACTGATATACCAGCATATATAAATGGATTATAGGCATGTTGTTTCTTAACATTAATTATTTTATTATAAGAACAGATTATCACATGGAAATAATACATAACATTAATGTCCTAATTTTACCTATTTTAAATCAAGGTGGAATATTTATACCACACACACATTCCTGTTAGACTTTGTGATGAAGAGTTTAAACAACTTGTTAAACCTTCTGACTATTTAAAACGTTTTGCAACAACAGAAGCTGCATATCTTAAATCTTGAGTTATTAGAATAGAATAGAGCTGGAAGGGACCTTGGAGGTCTTCTAGTCTAGCCCCCTCAAGCAGGAGAACCTATACCATCTCAGACCGGTGATTGTCCAGCCTCTTCTTGAAACTTTCCAGTGATGGAGCGCCTCCCGATTTCTGGGGGTGATTTTCCAGATAAAGTATAAGGTGGTGCAGGAAGTGTTTTGCAGGAAATAAGACAAAAAAGTCAGTATGTCAATTACAAACAGGGTATCAAAGTCTGGTTCTTAATGTATGTTATGATACTTATGAGAAAGGTTGTGGGCTGTGGGCAACCTATTGATTTTTTTTGACCCACCTCTGCAGATGCTTCTGATGATGGGAACTCGGGGTAAAATGGACTAGTATTATGAACAGAGTTGAGATTAGTCCAGTTGTCCTCAGTCTGATTTCCTTCTAATGAATTGGGGTTACAACTTCAAATTCCTGGCCATTTCCACTTACGACCACAATTAAGCCCACAGTCTTTAAGTTGTTGTTGTCACTAAGCAAGGCACCCATGCAATCCCGGCTCGCCCCATTGCAGTCATTATGGTGTCTTGGGGGTGGGGGAAGCTTGGGGTTGCTGAACAAATGGTCAAAATCTGAGGATTATATAACAGAATAACAGAGTTGGAAGGGACCTTGGAGGTCTTCTAGTCCAACTCTCTGCTCAAGCAAGAGAACTTACACCATTTTGGGCAAATGACTGACCAATCTCTTCTTGAAAACCTCCAGTAATGAAGCAGCCACAACCTCTGGAGGCAACCAGTTCCACTGGTTGATTATTTCTCCTTGGTTCTAGGTTGGTTCTCTCCTTCATATGTTTCCATCCATTGCTTCTTCTCCTGCCTTCAGGTGCTTTGGAAAGTAGGTTGACCCCCTCTTCTTTGTGGCAGCCCCTTAGATATTGGAACACTGCTATCACGTCACCCCTGGCCATTAAACTAGACATACCCAATTCCTGCAACTGTTCTTCATATCTCTTAGCCTCCAGCCCCCTAATCATCTTTATTTCTCTTCTCTGCACTCTTTCTAAAGTCGCAACATCTTCTTCTTCTTTTTTTTTTTTACATATTGTGGCAGTCTTAATACATGGAGACGAAATGAGCCATATTTTTTTTTCAACCTTCACACAAAACCACATACCAGTGGTGGACTAAAATGCAACTGCCTCTTTTTGGGCCTGACAGGTATGCAAAACATAGCCTGTGTCAGTTTTCTTTCCTGAGGAATTTGGATATGACCTACTTTAACGTCAGTGCAGATCAGCCAAGAGCAGCAAACATGGGAGAAGTCAAAAGGAGCACAAATTTAGCTTATAGGAGCTTAAAGGTTATATAGGCATTAGTACTGGAGAGACTTGGCAGGGATATGAATGACTGATGGCTATGGGTTTTTTTTTTTGCTAAAATATGAGAACTCAAGATGAGAATAGGCAGCCGGATCATAAAAATGTTCAAAATGATGAAAGCTGACAACTATAAACAAAACGATAAAGAAGAAAAGCACAATAATATGGTGTGCTTGGACCACATAATGATGCAGTAAACTACAAACAAGCCAACTAGTTTTTAACCTGTTTGCCTAAATCCAACCCTTGTTTATGGTAAATACAGGTAGTCCTTGACTTTCCATCATTCGTTTAGTGACCGTTCAAAGTTACAGTGGTACTGAAAAATGTAACCTATGACCATTTTTCACACTTACGACCGTTGCAGCATCCCCACAGTCATGTGATCAGAATTCAGACGCTTGGCAATGACTCATATTTAAGACGGGTTGTCGTGTTCCCGGGATCATGTGATCCCCTTTTGCGACCTTCTGACAAGCAAAGTGAGTGGGGAAACCAGGTTCATTTAACAACCGTGTTAGTAACAACCGTAGCGATTCACTTAATAACTGTGGCAAGAAAGGTCGTAAAATGGGGCAAAATTCATTTAATAAACTGTCCTGCTTAGCAAAGAAATGTAGGGCTCAATTGGGCTGGTAAGTCGAGGATTACCTATATTTATAGGTTAAATATGGGCCTATATGGTGTACTGAACTTTAAAAAGGAATTTTAGTTTGGAAAAGAATTATATGAGATCCTCCACAGTTCAAAAAAACATACGTGTCTTCTTGGGATTTGGGTACAACCACGACCCACTTACTCAAATCAGTTGAATGCTGAATGATCTCAGTCCCCTCATGCAGAATGCTAGGCTTGTTTACTTTTACACTTGATTGGTTCATTGTTCAGTGTGTTGTGTAAACACAGAAAATGGGTAGATTCGGTAACCAAATCAACCATGCCAAGTGGACACAGTGGATGTTTCTCACCATACAACATCCTAGAAGAATAATCATAAGACTATGGCTCCCTTTACCTCAGGGATCTTCAAACCTGGCCCTTTTATGACTCGTGGACTTCAGCTCCCAGAATTCCTCAGCCAGCGTGCCTGGCTGAGGAATTCTGGGAGTTGAAGTCCACGAGTCCTAAAAGAACCAAGTTTGAAGACCCCTGCTTTACATGATACATTAAATTACAAAGAAACCAATCACACTTGTGCTTGTGTTTTATGAGCTCGGCTGAGTCTAGGGCTCAGCTGGTGTCAGGCTAACCAAGAAAATCAGAATAATTGCATAAAAAGGATGGTTGATTGCTACCTACAGTTTTTTTGAAAACACAACTCTTAAGTAGTCCTTGACTTACAATTGTATTTTGGCCTACAGTTACAGTTGTAAGCTGTGATGGTCATTAACCAGGTCATCACATGACCATGCCTGATTTTACGACTTTTTGGGGGGGGGCAGTTGTTAAGCAGAACCATGGCTCGCGTTGGGTGTCCTTTTGCAGGAAATCAAAAGTATATGCTGGTTTTCGGAAAAAGCAATGCAAATTGTCGTTTGACCTCAGGACACTGCAAATGTCCCAACATGCGTAGTAGTTGTCAAGCACACAGAATGCAGCAATGTGACCTTAGAGAGCACCTGGGTGTCAGAATTTCAAATCTGGGTCATAAGTACCTTTTTTTGGGTCCATCTTAAGTTCAAACAGTTGCTAAGCAACCAATTATAAATTGATGACCAATTGTATTGATAGAGATAGAGATAGAGATAGAGATAGAGATAGAGATAGAGATAGAGATAGAGATAGAGATAGAGATAGAGATAGAGTAGAGTAGAGTAGAGTAGAGTAGAGCTGGAAGGGATCTTGGAGGTCTTCTAGTCCAGCCCCCTGCTCAAGCAGGAGAACCTATACCAATGATGGCATACCTTTTAGAGACCGAGTGCCCAAAAACTGGCCCCGCCCCAACTCCACCCCCTTCCCCGCCCCTTCCCCGCCCTCACCCCGCCTGCCCACAGGGACACTCACCGCCTCAAGGGCCCACCGCAGATCGCCCAGGCAGCCCAGCAGCGCCATGGCGGCCGCGCCCTCTGCCCGCGCCCCACAGCATCAACTGTGCAGGATGGGGCGTGAGGGCAGAGTCTTGTCTACGTTGCCTGGCTGCCATGTCCTTGGCTGCGCTGCTCCGTGTGGCCCACGCTCGGGGGCGACTTTCCTCCAGGGGGGCTGCTGGTGAGGAGGGGGTCATGGGGGGAGGCTTGGCTGGGGCAACGGCACATGTGCCCACAGAGAGGGCTCCGAGTGCCGCCTCTGGCACGCGTGCCATAGGTTGGCCACCACTGACCTATACCATACCAGACAGGTGAAAGTCCAGTCTCTTCTTGAAAATCTCCAGTGTTGGAGCTCCCACAGTTTCTGGGGGTAAGCTGTTCCACTGGTTGATTGTCTTCACGGTCAGGAAGTTTCTCCTTAATTAAAAGAGTTAAAAGAGTTCTGAGTGTAGGTAACAGGAAAAAGGTATTTCCAACAGGCTAATCTTGAGCACCAAGAAAAGACTTTCATTAGGCTTTGCTGGAACCTGCCTACAAAGATTTGAGATTATCATTTGTTTACTGTCCTGCCCCCAAACAACAAAGGGAAAAGATATTCTTTGTGCCACTGAAAGGGCTGTACCTGTTCCATACTACAGCCACACCCTTCCAAACAACCGCAAAGGGTTCACCCTGTTTTAAACTTTCTTCTCTGCCTTCCCTGCAGTAGACTCCATTTTTGATTCATTGCTGTACTATGCTAAGAATCCAATTCATGCCAAAGTAGGGGATGCAAGCCATTGAATGACAGGTTTAATTAAAGGCAAGGATTGGAGCCAACTCTAACCAGAGGAGGTTGAAACAGAAATATGGAGAAAATGCATGGGTAGGGATGTTAAAGTGGAGGATTCTTATCTGATGTTTCCACCGTCTTCTCCAAGAAGCATACAGTGATGAAATTTCAGTTCAGGTTCTTACCACTTGAACTTCATTTTTTTTGTTTAATGTTTGTGTTTTGCAAGGGGGAAGGAATGGGGAGAAGTCCAAGTCCAATTACCACAGCTAAATTACAGATCAAACACTGTGAAAGCACTGAAAGCAATAGAGAGCCAGTTTGGTCTAGTTCAGGGGTAGGCAACCTTGGCTCTTTTATGACTGGTGGACTTCAACTCCCAGAATTCCTGAGCCAGCATGGCTCAGCTTGGAAACCTCTCCCTTTCCCCTCAGCGTGGCTGGCTCAAGAATTCTGGGAGTTGAAGTCCACGAGTCATAAAAGAGCCAAGGTTGCCTACCCCTGGTCTAGTTGACTAAGGTACCAGGCTTGAAACTAGGAGACTGTGAGTTCTAGTCCCACCTTAGGCACAAAAGCTGGTTGGGTGACTTTGGGCCAATCACTAGAAGACTGTGAATTCTAGTCCTGCCTTAGGCATGAAAGCTGGCTGGGGTGACTTGGGCCAGTCACTCTCTTATCGCCCAACTCACCTCAGGAAGCTGTTATTGTGGGGAAAATAGGAGGAAATAAAACATACATAGGGAATTTTTCCAATAATAAAGACATTTAAATTCACTTCTGCGTGACACATCAAGTCTCACCTTTGAAATACATACCGTAATGGTGCCGATGGCAGCATTAAACAGCACTGTAGAGTTATCGGGATGTGCTAAATTATCTTGCTGTGGTGGCAATCACTTTCTTCTCATCTGAAAATTGTTTTTAAAATGAAGATGCCCCATTGTGTTTCACAGTGAAAGGTTCAAAACAGCTAAAATGCCTAATAAATGTCAAGGCTGCTATTGATTACACTTTTATTTGGTCTTTATATGGCTCTTCAGAATGGTACATTGGACTTTCCGTGAAGGTACTCTACAACCATCATAAATACATGTCGGTTGTCAAGTGCTAACAATACTCCTATATGCTGTAACTGTAGGGTCCTTGATGCTCTCTGAGCTTAGTTGTTTTCTTGCAGACATTTCATTACCAAACTAGGTAACATCATCAGTGATAGAAGGGAATGGTCTTTGCAGAGAAGAAGAGGAGGAGGAGGAGGACTGTGGGGTCCTTGATGCTCTCTGAGCTTGCTTGTTTTCTTGCAGACATTTCATTACCAAACTAGGTAACATCATCAATGATAGAAGGGAGTGGTCTTTGCGGAGAAGAGGAGGAGGAGGAGGAGGAGGAGGAGGAGGAGGAGGAGGAGGAGGAGGAGGAGGACGACGACGACGACGACGACGACGACGACGACGACGACTGTGGAGTCATTGGTGCTCTCTGAGCTTGCTTGTTTTCTTGCAGGCATTTCATTACCAAACTGTCATGGTTCCGACAAATGAAATTCTACAAAAGAACTTCGAGGCATTGTTTATCTTACGAAGCCAAAAACTAAATTCCCCTCCCCTGAGCACATAGTATCAAAGCACAATTCTCTCCTTCAATTAACAGTCATAAATCACATTCCCCAATTAGCTTGAAGCACGGGCCTCCTCTCCAGTTCTCCAGCCTGCCAATTCCTTATCAGCTCTGGTTACAATAACCTTGTTTCTCACGCTAGGTCTAGTGTTGTTATGTCTAGCTGAACTCTCATTCACATCCCCCCTTCCAGCATCATCCAACTCTAAAAGCAAAAGGTAAAAAGATGGCTACAATTCCCTTTGTTGTCAATGCAAAAACATCCGAAGTTAGCAGCGTTGACACAAACTAGGTAACATCAGTGATAGACATAGTTGGTACTGAAACATTTGCAAGAAAACAATCGCGCTCAGAGAGTACCGAGGACCCCACAGTTCAACCACGAGCTACAAATATTCTATCAGTATGTTGCAATTGTTGTAAATACATGTTGGTTGCCAAGAGCCCAAATTTTGATCACTGCGGTCATTAGGTGAAAGGACTGACAGTCGGGGTTTTTTTTTTCACTGCCATTGTTAAGTTCCATCACAAATTGGTGCAGTCATGTGACATCACACTTTATATCTGTGTCACTCAGCAATGCAGTTCGCAGTCCCAGTTACCACTGTTAACCGAGGACACAAGCAAAGTTATGGCATTTCAGAATGCCATTTTTCATGCCAGTTGCTGCGAGATTGGGTCACACCAAGGTTTGAATAGGGATTCTGCTCAGGGTTTACAATGTGCAAGGTCCCACAATGGACACCAGTGAATAGTGGCTGGTTTAGGAATGAAAATCTCCTGCCCGAGCATCCTCTATTCTGGTAGGATGAGTTGAGTGAGCTGTTCGGCCCATAGGACACAAGACATGACAAAGAATAAGATGCCTAAGACTGGGGTGTGATGTGTCTTTTGCCGAAGGGTTTTCATTTTCCTGCCCATTGTCCTTCTTTTCTATTTTTATCTATTATTTACAGGTAGTCCTTGACTTACAACAGTTCTTTTAGTGACTGTTCAGAGTTACAATGGAAAAGAGTAATAATAATAATAATAATAGTTGAAAGGGATCTTGGAGGTCATCTAGTCCAACCCCCTGCTCAGGCAGGAAACCCTATATTATTTCAGACAAATGGCTGTCCAGTCTCTTCTTAAAAACTTCCAGTGTTGGAGCATTCACCGCTTCTGGAGGCAGGTTGTTCCACTGGTTAATTGTTCTAACTGTCAGGAAGTTTCTCCTTAGTTCTAGGTTGCTTCTCTCCTTGCTTAGTTTCCACCCATTGCTTCTTGTCCTGCCTTCAGGTGCCTTGGAAAATAGCTTGACACCCTCTTCTTTGTGGCAGCCCCTGAGATACTGGAACACTGCTATCATGTCACCCCTCATCCTTCTCTTCGTTAAACTAGACATACCCAATTCCAGCAACCGTTCCTTGTAAGTTTTAGCCTCCAGTCCCCTAATCATCTTTGTTGCTCTTCTCTGTATTCTTTCTAGAGTCTCAACATCTTTTTTACATTGTGGTGACCAAAAATGGATGCAATATTCCAAGTGTGGCCTTACCAAGGCCTTGTAAAGTGGTATTAATACTTCACATGATCTTGATTCTATGGCTTACGTCTGTTTTTCACACTTATAACCATTGCGGCATCCCCAGGATCACGTGATCAAAATTCAGATGCTTGACAACTGATTCATATTTGTGACGGTCGCAGTGTCCCAGGGGATCATGGGATCCCCTTTTGTGACCTCCTGACAAGCAACGTCAATGAGGAAACCAGATCCAAGTCTTAACAACCGTGTTACTAACTTAATAAG
>NW_015392947.1:0-1524 GCF_001527695.2 Protobothrops mucrosquamatus
TTTTTTTTTGTTTCCTTTGTTATTTGATGCCTTATTTTATTCTATATATTTTAATACGGTATTTTCATGTGGGCTTTAACAGCCAAAGATGGCTTTAATTGCGGGCTTTGATTATTTATTTTTTAAATTGACTTCTCTTAAGCATGAAAAATATTTCTCTTCCCCAGCCTCTGAAGCTTTTTTCTTCCACCTATAAATTTGCATGCTTTGATGTTGATAATATTTGTTAGAGGCTTTTTTTGTGTGTGTGTGTGAGGGGGGGAAATGGGTTTTTTTTAATGCTGTATTATAACGAAGTACCCTGTGAGTTGGCTGCTGTTTAACTGAGGTTTGGGTACGGTATCAATCAAAATGGTGAAGGCACCAAGCTAGAAACCGGGAGATGGTGAGTTCTAGTCCTGCCTTAGGCGTGAAAGCCAAGTTGGATGTCTTTGAGCCAATCACCAAGAGCTTATGAGTTCTAGTGCCACCTAAGGCATGAAAAATGGCTGAATGAATTTGGGCCAATCACCAGGAGATGGTGAGTTCTAGTTCCACTTAGAAAACCAAGATTGTGGCATCTGGCCCTCTCAACTCCTGGCAAAGAGATGGGGAAGAAATGGAGGTAGTGACAGATTTTATCTTCCTGGGCTCCAAGATCACCACAGATGGGGACTGCAGCCAAGAAATTAGAAGACGCTTGCTCCTGGGGAGGAAAGCTATGGCAAATCTAGACAGCATGCTAAAAAGCAGAGACATCACCCTGCCAACAAAAGTACGTATAGTCAAGGCCATGGTTTTCCCAGTTGCAATGTACGGCTGTGAAAGCTGGACCGTAAGAAAGGCTGAGCGCCAAAGAATGGAGGCCTTTGAACTCTGGTGCTGGAGAAGACTCCTGCGAGTCCCCTGGACTGCAAGGCGATCCAACCGGTCAGTCCTGGAGGAGATCAACCCCGACTGCTCTTTAGAAGGCCAGATCCTGAAGTTGAAACTCAAGTCCTTTGGCCACCTAATGAGAAGGAAGGACTCACTGGAGAAGAGCCTGATGCTGGGAAAGATGGAGGGCAAGAGAAGAAGGGGACGACAGAGAAGGAGGGGGCTGGATGGAGTCACTGAAGCAGCAGGCGTGAGCTTCAATGGACTCCAGAAGATGGTAGAGGACAGGAAGGCCTGGAGGAACGATGTCCATGGGGTCGCGATGGGTCGGACACGACTTCGCAACTAACAACAACAAATTCCACTTAGGCATGAAAGCCAGCTGGGTGACTTTGGGCCTGTTAGATCGCGCAGGCAGTAAGACACGAGTCGAGTGACAGTCAGCTCTCGGTTTATTGGCAAGGCATCAAGTAAATCCGGACTGGCTCTCTGGGCCAGGGGAGCCCTCTTTTATGGGATTCCCCTGGCTTGTAATCACACAATTCCCATTGGCTGGCAAGACCCTGTTGCTAGTTAGCCAACCAGCAACGGGCATGGAACTGTATGCAGATGGAGAAGGGCAATCACCCTTAATGGGCGATCAATGGTGAAGGGCAATCACCCTTAATG
>NW_015392947.1:5114-12800 GCF_001527695.2 Protobothrops mucrosquamatus
TGGCTTGTAATCACACAATTCCCATTGGCTGGCAAGACCCTGTTGCTAGTTAGCCAACCAGCAACGGGCATGGAACTGTATGCAGATGGAGAAGGGCAATCACCCTTAATGGGCGATCAATGGTGAAGGGCAATCACCCTTAATGGGTGATCAGGATATGCATAGGGGATTAAGGGGGGGGAATACAAAGAACACAACAGGGCCAATCACCAGGAGACGGTGAGTTCTAGTCCTGCCTTAAGCATGAAATCTGGTTGGGGGACTTTGGGCCAGTCCCTCTCTCTCAGCCCAACCCACTTCATAGGGTTATTGTTGCGGGCAAAATCGGAAATTTGTTTGTATTAGGTATGTTGGTTACCTTGAGTTATTTATAAAAAGTTATAAAGGCGGGATATAAATACATACATAAATGAATACCCAGGGCTTGGGCAGGGCAGTGATTAAGGCTACTGAGATTGTTCAGGACAGCAGGCAACGGATGGAAACTAAACAAGGAGAGAAGCAACCTAGAACTAAGGAGGAATTTCCTGACAGTGAGAACAATTAACCAGTGGAACAACCTGCCTCCAGAAGTTGTGGGTGCTCCAACCCTGGTTTAAGAAGAGACTGGACAGCCATTTGTCTGAAATGGGATAGGGTCTCCTGCTTGAGCAGGGGGTTGGACTGGAAGACCTCCAAGGTCCCTTCCAACTCTGTTATTCTGGAATAATTTGAAGGCTACTCAAATAGCATTCAGTCCACACATTCCTGGACGCAAGACCTTCTGTCTTAAACTGAGCTGTGGTGTAGCAACCTCAATCTTGATTTTATAGCTGGATTGGCACTGAAATTTCCTCGGCTCAAAATCCATGGAGATTTCAGCCGGTCTTCTCCAGCGGCAGAGTCAAAAGTGGCTCCTGGATCCATTCATTTTACTCTTTAACTCGGTAGCTAAGCGAGAAAGACTTTTGAAACAAGAACATCAAAATGCCAGAAGCCCACAAAGTCAGGCAGAGCTTTGATGGCTCCATCGTGGCTGCCATCTTGACTTTTTTGACCTGACACCCCTTGCCCGTGGAGCAGAAGTCATCCAGGAATTCAAGGCTGGCACTCCCTAGTGCGAGAAAGGATTGGCTCTTAACACACACAAAAAAAGTATTGTGTGTCTCCCACCATCTTCCCTCATCTCACAAAAGAGCTAGATTAAGTCTGAATGGAAACCTAAACAGATAATTATGGGTTGATTATCCCTCATCAATGGAAATTACAGCTGCATCAGGTAGAAGCAGGTGCTGGTTCTCAGTGAGACTTAGAGAATGTAACTTGTTAGGTGGTAGTAGAGAGAAATCCTGCTTTTTGGTGCGTTGGTGCTAATGGCATCGGGCTGGCTGTCCCTCTAAACTAGGGGTGTCAAACTCGCAACGTCCCGTGACGTGTCTCAACATATCACGACTTTTTTCCCCCCATTGCCGGCAATGGGGTGGGCGCAGTTTTGCCATGACGCTGGCTGGGGAATTCTGGGAGTTGAAGTCCACATGTCTTAAAGTGGCCAGGTTTGAGAAATATTGCATGATTAAACCCTGATAAATCAAGAGGAATGACATTTACTGATGTTTACCAATACTTCCCCATAATGTCGAAGAGGAAGCCATATTGACCCTGGCATTGATTGGGAAATGCTGAGAGAGAGAGGGGAGTTGATTTTTTTCTTCTTAAAAACTTCCAGTGATGGAGCACCCACAGCTTCTGGAGGCAGGTAGTTCCACTGGTTAATTGTTCTCACTGCTTGGAAATTCCTCTTTAGTTCTCGGTTGCTTCTCTCCTTGATGAGTTTCCATCCGTTGCTTCTTGTCCTGCCTTCAGGTGCTCTAAAGAATAGCTTGACCCCCCTCTTCTTTTTGGCAGCCCCTGAGATATTGGGGCACTGCTTTCATGTCACCCCTTGTCCTTTTTTTCACTAGATTAAACAAATGCAATTCCTGCAACTGTTCTTCAGCTGATACAAGCTTGGTCATCTTAGGGATCACGTGTTTCTGAAAGCGGAACTTGGAAATTGGAAGGATCTGTTGCAGAGTTTCTGACCATATGCAGAGTCCCTTGACTCTGACAGCTAGAACAATTCATCAGTGGGACAACTTGCCTCCAGAAGTTGTAACTGCTCCAACATTGGAATTTTTTAAGAAGAGATTGGATAACCATTTGTCTGAAATGGTATAGAGTTTCCTGCCTAGGCAAGGGGTTGGACTAGATGAGCTCCAAGGTCCCTTCCAACTTTATTATTATTATTAAGTGAATCCCTGCAATTCTATTCTATTCTATTCTATTCTATTCTATTCTATTCTATTCTATTCTATTCTATTCTATTCTATTCCCTATTCTATTCCATTCTATATTCTATATTCTATATTCTATATTCTATATTCTATATTCTATATTCTATATTCTATTCCATTCCATTCCATTCCATATTCTATATTCTATATTCTATATTCTATATTCTATTCTATTCTATTCTATTCTATTCTATTCTACTCTACTCTATTCTATTCCATATTCTATATTTTCTCCTCTTCCCTTCTCTTCTTCTCTTCTCTTCTCTTCTCTTCTCTTCTCTTCTCTTCTCTTCTCTTCTCTTCTCTTCTCTTCTCTTCTCTTCCATTCTATATTCTATATTCTATATTCTATATTTTATATTTTATATTCTATATTCTATTCTATTCTGTTCTATTCTATTCTATTCTATTCTATTCTATTCTATTCTATTCTATTCCATATTCTATATCTTCTCTTCTCTTCTCTTCTCTTCTCTTCTCTTCTCTTCTCTTCTCTTCTCTTCTCTTCTCTTCTCTTCTCTTCTCTTCTCTTCTCTTCTCTTCTCTTCTCTTCTCTTCCCTTCCATTCCATTCCCTTCCCTTCCATTCCATTCCATTCTCTAGGCCTCTCTAGCTAAATGTCGTGAATGAGAAATCTGGTGATATACAAGACGTTTCTTCCTGCTCCCAACACAGGATGTTCAACCTTCCATTCCCAGGGCTGATTTTTCTACCCTTTCATCCTCCAGCGCAGCCTTTTTAAAACTCTCCCGAGATTGCTGTTTTATTTATATTTCTAATTACACTTGCCGTTATCTCTCCCTGCTGTTTTGTATGCTAAGCTGTAGGATCATTCGGGGTGTCGTTTGAGAAAAGATCATTAGGAAATAAGGAACGTTTTGTTTTTAAAAAGAACCAANAAGGAAGGAAGGAAGGAAAGAAGGAAAGAAGGAAGGAAGGAAGGAAGGAAGGAAAGAAGGAAGGAAGAAAGGAAGAAAGGAAGGAAGGAAGGAAATAAGGAAGGAAGGAAGGAAGGAAGGAAGGAAGGAAGGAAAAAGTGGGAAAGGGAGGGAGGAAGGAGGGGGAATTCTAGGAGTTGAAGTCCACAGGTCTTAAAGTTGCCAAGCTCGGAGACTTCTGATCTAACCCAAGTTCTTGGCCAGCGTCCCTTGCAAAATTCTGCTGAACATTGCTTTCTTAAACTTTCCAGTGCTTGTTCCATTTTTTTTTTTGTACTGAAGGAACAGATTCTCATTTCTTCCCATCATTGTGGTCTTTCAGACATGGGAAGATAATTAATGTGTCTTTTTTTATAGCTTTTCTTCTCCGTTCCAACCTTCCCAGCTCTTTCAAGCGATTCTTTCTAGGAGTCCATTTCCAATTCAAGGGGCTATCTTGATCTTTTTTCCCTTGCGCACGGTCCGATTTGTCACTGTCCTTAAAAGTGTGTTAACCAGAACTGGTCATGGTATTTGAGTCTGCCGTGGAGGTTGAAGAATAAGCACTAACCTTTCGAACGGAGCCAGGTCTGGCTTTCTCTCCTCTCTGCGCCGAGCCGAAGATGAATAAATGATCTGGAGAAAACATTATGTTAATGGCCTTGTTTGCATAATATGGATTTTCAAAATCCAGCTTTTATGTGGGGCAGTGCAGGAAGAGAGAGAGAGAGAGAGAGAGAGAAAATGGAGAGAAGAGAGAAGGGAAGGAGGAGATGAGGGGAAGGAAGGAAGGAATGGAAAAAGGAAGGGGAGAAGAAGAAGGAAAAGAATACAGAAGGAGAAAAGGAAGAAGGCAACAGAGAAGAAGGAAAAAAAGGAGAAACTGGAGGAGGAGGAAAAGAGGAAGGGGAGAAGAGGAAGGAAGGAAAAGAAATGGAAAAAAGGAAGGGAAGGAGGAAATGGAGAAGGAGAAAAGGAAGGGAATAGGAAGAAGAAGGAGGAGGAGAAGGAGAAGGAGGGAATGGAAGGAAAAGAATAAAAGGAAAGAGGAAATGAAGAAGGTGAAGGAAAAGAATGAAGAAGGAAGAAGAAAAAGAGGAAGAAGAGGAAGGAAGGAAATGAAGAAAAAAGGAAAAAAGGAAGGGGAAATGGAGAAGAAGGAGAAAAGAAAGAGAATAGGAAGAAGAAGGAGGAGGAGAAGGAGAAGGAGGGAATGGAAGGAAAAGAATAAAAGGAAGGAGGAAATGAAGAAGGCGAAGGAAAATAATGAATGGAGAAGGGAAAGAGGAAGGGAAGAAGAGGAAGGAAGGAAAAGAAATGAAGAAAAAAAAGGAAGGGAAGGAGGAAATGGAGAAGAAGAAGAAAGAAGGGAATAGGAAGGAGGAGGGGGAGAAGGAGGGAATGGAAGGAAAAGAATAAAAGGAAGGAGGAAATGAAGAGTGAAGGAAAAGAATGAAGAAGGGAGAAGGGAAAGAGGAAGAAGAGGAAGGAAGGAAAAGAAATGAAGGAAAAAAGGAAAAAAGGAAGGAGGAAATGGAGAAGGAGAAAAGGAAGGCAATAGGAAGAAGAAGAAGGAGGAGAAGGAGAAGGAGGGAATGGAAGGAAAAGAATAAAAGGAAGGAGAAAATGAAGGTGAAGGAAAAGAATGAAAAATGGAGAAGAAGGGAAAGAGGAAGAGGAGGAGGAAGGAGAGAAGAAGAAGAGGGAGGGAGGGAGGGAGGAAGGAATGAAAAGAATTAAGGCAAGGAGGAAAAGGAAAAGAAAAGAAAGGAAGGGACAGAGGAAATGGAGAAGAAGGAGACAAGAAAGGGAA
Organism: Protobothrops mucrosquamatus; assembly: GCF_001527695.2. NCBI lineage: Eukaryota > Metazoa > Chordata > Lepidosauria > Squamata > Viperidae > Protobothrops > Protobothrops mucrosquamatus. Next base: position 10,157 of record NW_015392947.1, read on the forward strand.
GAGGAAGTTGAGAAGAAGAAGGGAAGGAAGGCATGGAAGGGGTAAATGGCAAAGAAGAAAAAGAAGAAAAGGAAGGAGGAAATGGAGAAGATGTAGAAAAAGAATGAAGATGAGGAGAAGATTGAAGGAGAAGGAGGAGGAGACAGATGGAAACAAGGAAGGGGAAAGCAGGAACGAAAACGGAAGAACAGAAGCAAAGGCATGAAACAAAGGAGGAGGAAATGGGAAAGAAGAAAGGAGAGGAAACGGAGGAAGAACTGAAGAAGGAGAAAAAGAAGGGATGCTGGCTGATATAGGAAAGTACTTCATGGCCCCCATATCAGTCTCTGTCTGGGGTTGTTTTGCCCCCACCCCCCCACAGCCCCACAGCTTCCTCCCAGGGGGGGCATCTGATCAAGATCTTTTCTCCCAGGCTCTGGGATCCACCTCGCTCACTCCCCCCACCGCACTATTCCTAAAGCAGGATGGGGGCGGCGTGTGTGTGTGTGTGGGGGGAGAATTCTGCATCTCCTGCCAAGCCACCATCTTCTGCCATCTGATCCAGGATGGTTCAAGTTCCTCCTCCTCCTCCTCCTCCTCCTCGCTGTGGGTTGGGGGGCAGCCTCTTGGCTCGGGCGAAAATGTTAGACTCTGTGGGTTGAATTCCAAAGAGGACAACAGCATTTCCCTTTCGGCAGCTGTAGGGCCATCTGCTCCAATCTCCTGCTCCCCCCCCCCAATGATTTTGCCTCCCGAAAACACATTTTCTACGCTTGTCCCTTCAGCCGGATCTTCTTCCTCTTCTTCGCCAGACCTCATCACCTCCGGGAAAGGCTCCGCAACTTGATCCACGCAACATGTTTGTTTGGTTACGTGCCACCACGTTGGCGGTTGACTTTAAGAGGCCAATGTTCTCCAGGATGATCTATCCCCATCTTCGTTAGATGTTCTCCAGGAGGATCTATTCCCATCTTGGTTAGATGTTCTTCAGGATGATCTATCCCCATCTTGGTTAGATGTTCTCCAGGATGACCTATCCCCATCTTGGTTAGATGTTCTCCAGGATGATCTATCCCCATCTTGGTTAGATGTTCTCCAGGATGATCTATCCCCATCTTGGTTAGATGTTCTCCAGGATGATCTATCCCCATCTTGGTTAGATGTTCTCCAGCATGATCTATCCCCATCTTGGTTAGATGTTCTCCAGGATGACCTATCCCCATCTTGATTAGATGTTCTTCAGGATGATCTATCCCATCTTGGTTAGATGTTCTCCAGGATGATCTATCCCCATCTTGGTTAGATGTTCTCCGGGATGATCTATCCCCATCTTGGTTAGATGTTCTCCAGGATGATCTATCTCCATCTCTGTTAGATGTTATCCAGGATGATCTATCCCCATCTTGGTTAGATGTTCTCCAGGATGACCTATCCCCATCTTGATTAGATGTTCTTCAGGATGATCTATCCCATCTTGGTTAGATGTTCTCCAGGATGATCTATCCCCATCTTGGTTAGATGTTCTCCGGGATGATCTATCCCCATCTTGGTTAGATGTTCTCCAGGATGACCTATCCCCATCTTGGTTAGATGTTCCCCAGGATGATCTATCCCCATCTTGCTTAGATGTTCTCCAGGATGATCTATCCCCATATTGGTGCTTGGGGTCTTTTAAGGATGCCCACTGTAACTCCATTCCCTTGTAGCTGGTGGTCCTCTCCTTCTCTTCCCTTCCACCTCTCCCAGCCTGATGGACTTCTCAGGGAAAGTGGGACTTCTTACCAGGTACCCAAAATATGATAGTTGGAGCCCGATCATTGGTGCCTCAAATGGAAACTCTGGATTGATTTGTTCAGTGATTGATTTGTTTGCTTTCTTGGCCATCTATGGTCTTCTGAGGAGTCTTCTCCAACCCCAAAATTCAAGAGAGTCAACACTTCCTATCCTGGTTCTTCAAAGTCCAACTTTCACTTCCATAGTGGGTGACTGGGAAGACCATGGCTTGCACAGTCCCAGTCATTGTAGGAGCAGACACATCCCAGCATCTGAACCAGCGGTGGGATTCAGCCGGTTTGCACCACTTCGGCAGAACCAGTAGCTAATTTTTTGTTACCCAGGCCCAGAATGGACTTCCGGAAGCGGCATCCACACAGAGAACCGGCTGTTCACGTATTTGAATCCCACCACTGACCTGAACATCTGTTCCAAGGCCTTCACTGCTACCCTACCGAGAGCTAGTCTGTGGTGTATTTCTTGACTGTGGGTGTCATGCTTCACAAATAAATAATAGTTGACAATTTCCCTAGAAATAGATTTTTTTTTAAAAAAAATGAAATACATCAGATAAAGATTAGGCCTTCGCTGCATAAGCAAAAACATCCCTAGGGTTTTGGGGTTTTGTTCTGCTTCTGGGAGGAAAGGCGAGAAGAGGAGGGAAAGGAAGAGAGAAAGGGAAGGGGGGAGGGAGGAGGGAAGGAAGGAAGGAAGGAGAAAAGGGAGAGGAAGGAGAGGGAAAGAAGAGGGAGAGGAAGAAAGGAAAATGGATGTAGAAGGGAAGGGAAAGATGAAGAGAAGGAAGAGAAAGATGGAGAGAGGGAAGGGAGGAAGGAAAGGATGGAGAGAGGGAAGAGAAGGGAGAAAGAAAAAGATAGAGAGAGGGAAGGGA
>NW_015392947.1:12806-16773 GCF_001527695.2 Protobothrops mucrosquamatus
GGAGGGAAGGAAGGAAGGAAGGAGAAAAGGGAGAGGAAGGAGAGGGAAAGAAGAGGGAGAGGAAGAAAGGAAAATGGATGTAGAAGGGAAGGGAAAGATGAAGAGAAGGAAGAGAAAGATGGAGAGAGGGAAGGGAGGAAGGAAAGGATGGAGAGAGGGAAGAGAAGGGAGAAAGAAAAAGATAGAGAGAGGGAAGGGAGGAAGGAAAGGATGGAGAAAGAAAAAGAGAGGGAAGGAAGGGAGGAAGGAAAAGATGGAGAGAAGGAAGAGAAGGGAGAAAGAAAAAGATGGAGAGAGGGAAGGGAGGAAGGAAAGGATGGAGAAAGAAAAAGATAGAGAGAGGGAAGGAAGGAAGGAAGGAAGGAAAGAAAAGATGGAGAGGAGGGAGAGAAGGGAGAAAGATAAAGATAAAGAGAGGGAAGGGGGAAGGAAAAGATGGAGAGAAGGGAAAAAGAAAAAGATAGAGAGAGGGAAGGGAGGAAGAAAAAGATGGAGAGAGGGAAGAGAAGGGAGAAAGAAAAAGATGGAGAGAGGGAAGGGAGGAAGGAAAGGATGGAGAAAGAAAAAGAGAGGGAAGGAAGGGAGGAAAGAAAAGATGGAGAGAAGGAAGAGAAGGGAGAAAGAAAAAGATAGAGAGAGGGAAGGGAGGAAGGAAAGGATGGAGAAAGAAAAAGGTAGAGAGAAGGAAGGAAGGGAGAAAGGAAGGAAGGAAGGAAAGAAGGAAAAGATGGAGAGAAGGGAGAGAAAGGAGAAAGAAAAAGATGGAGAGAGGGAAGGGAAGGGAAGGGAAGGGAAAGGGAGAAGCAAGCAGTTTCAGGAGAGTGGGTGTGTTGTGAATCAAAACGGTTACAAAAATGTGCAGGAAATAATCCAGAATAGCAGTAACGTAACTGACTCATCTCCCCAATCCAACCAAGTGTGAATCAATCCAAGAGGCCACCATATTGCCCAAATTGAAATGCATTTAGGGAAAAAAAAACCCTGTTCCTGACACTCCACAACCCTGACCAAGTGTTGCCCTCTTTCTGTTTTGACACACAATCCTCTCCTTGTTTACTTGATTTTCCCCAACCCGCCTTGTCTGAATCATCTTCCCCAATGAAGGCAATCTCCTGCTTCCGTCTTCCGGCTGACGGCTCCGACTGAGAGGCTGACCTGGATGAATAAGGCATGAGGGGCTTAATGAGGAAGGAGATGAGTCTTCGCCAGGGATGAGGAGGGGGTGGGGTGGCCAGGCGGGCACCGGGGGTCTCGGAGAAGCAAGAATAGAATAGAATAGAATGGAATGGAATGGAATGGAATGGAATAGAATAGAATAGAATAGAATAGAATAGAATAGAATAGAATTTAACAACTGCAGTGATTTGCAAGGAAGGTCGTAAAATGAAGCAAAACTCACTTAACAAACGTTTCGCTTAGCAACATAAATGTTGGGCTAAATTCTGGTTGTAATCGGGGGATCACCTATAATCATGGGCTAGTGGCTAAGCGCCCCATAGGCAGTCACTTGACTGTGGGGGAGGGGCGAAGGTATATCAGAACTTCGAATCCAGATTATAAGTACCTGCTTTGGGGTCAGTGACCGGTTTTAAGACTAGGACTATTCGTATGTTCAAATTTTACCAGACTCAAACCCAACCAATACATCTTCAGAGGTCTTAGGGAACGGGCATCAGGAGGCGTGGCCAACATCACATTCCGTTCTGGCCCTGATGATGTTACCTAGTTGGGTAATGAGATGTCTGCAAGAAAGCAACCAAGCTCTGAGAACACCAAGGACCCCATAGTCCTCCTCCTCCTCCTCCTCTTCCTCCTCCTCCTCCTCCTCCTCCTCCTCCCTGCAAACCCCACTCCCTTCTAGCACTGATGATGTTCCCTAGTTGGGTAATGAGATGTCTGCAAGAAAGCAACCAAACTCTGAGAACACCAAGGACCCCACAGTCCTCCTCCTCCTCCTCCTCCTCCTCCTCCTCCGTACAAATCCCACTCCCTTCTAGCACTGATGATGTTCCCTGCTTGGGTAATGAGATGTCTGCAAGAAGACAACCAAGCTCTGAGAACATCAAGGACCCCACAGTCGTCATCGTCCTCCTCCTCCTCCTCCTCCTCCTCCTCCTCCTCCTCCTCCTCTCCACAAACCCCACTCCCTTCGAGCACTGATGATGTTCCCTACTTGGGTCATGAAACGCCTGCAAGGAAAGTGCCAAGGACCCCTCCTTTCAACCTGGAGCTACAAATATTGTCTTTTGTCGAGCTGAACCTTCTTCCTCCTCTTCTGCCTTGGGAACCCCGTGTCCCCTTAAACCTTCTCAGGGATTTTTTTTTCCCTCCAAATCTTGGCCCGTTGAAGGTCACCTTGTTTTTATTTTTCAGGATTCTGGATGAAAACACTTCCTTGGCCTATCTCAGTTAAGCAGATTGTCCATTTGACCCTGGCCTGACGGAGAGCGATAGCATCTCCCGACTCGCCGTTGGGCTAAAATGGCTCATTAAATCTTCGGGGCCGCGTTAAAAATCTGCGCCTATCTCCGAAAGAGGAATCACGATACGCCGAGAGAGAGAGAGAGAGAGAGAGAGACCCGGACGAGGCTTATTAGCAGAAAGAGGAACATTTTGTGTCTTCTTTTGGCGCTGCTACGACATTCCTGGGAACGTCAGTATCCATCATGGGGTGCCGGGGGCAAAAGACTCTCTCATCCATTTCCAGCAGGAGAGCCAGGAGGCTACAGAAACAAAACTGTTTAACGTGGATTATTTTTCTTCGACTTGTTGGCTTCACCGGCTTGGCTGCAAATGTCAGGTTTTCTAAACTGAGCGCGGCTTAAATTATGGAGCTTCAATACAGAGCACAGAAAATGGGGGGGGGGATGGGAAGGGAGACCCCACTTGATATATATTGCAACAGAAATCCCGATCCCTACTGTGGTCGTAAGTCAAGGACTACCTATAGCGGGGAAGGTGGCTGGACAAGGAGTGGAGAGATCTGGATTCTAGTCTCTCCGCAGTCCCAGAAGCTGATTGGCTAAATCTGGGCCAGTCCCTGCTTCCCAGAGCCAATCAGGTGCGTAGGGAGTCCTCGGCTTATAATCATTTGTTTAGCGACTATTTGAAGTCAACACTGGAAGTTTTTAAGACCAACACTGGAAGTTTTTAAGAAGAGACTGGACAGTCATTTGTCCGAAATGGTATAGGGTTTTCTGCCTGAGCAGGGGGTTGGACTAGATGACCTCCAAGGTTCCTTCCAACTTTACTATTATTATTATTAAGTTGCAATGGCACTGAAAAAAGGGACTTATGACTGGTCCTCAGGCTTAGGAGCCAAGATGGCGCAGGGGTTAGAATGCAGTGTTGAAGGCTGGCTCTGCCCACTGACAGGAGTTCGATCCTGACCGGCTCAAGGTTGACTCAGCCTTCCATCCTTCCGATGTCGGTGAAATGAGGGCCCAGATTGTTGGGGGCAACAGGCTGACTCTGTAAACCACTTAGAGAAGGCTGTGAAGCACTATGAAGTGGTATATAAAAGTCTAAGTGCTATTCTATTCTATTCTATTCTATTCTATTCTATTCTATTCTATTCTATTCTATTCCATTCCATTCCATTCCATTCTATTCTATTCTATTCTATTCTATTCTATTCTATTCTCCATTCCATATTCTATTCTATTCTATTCTATTCTATTCTATTCTATTCTATTCTATTCTGTTCTGTTCTGTTCTGTTCTGTTCTGTTCTGTTCTGTTATTATTCTATTCTATTCTATTCTATTCTATGGGGCTCCCTTTGAGGAGCACCCGGAGACTTCAACTGGTCCAGAATGCGGCCGCGCGGGCGGTGTTGGGAGGGACTCGTCGCTCCCATGTAACACCGCTCCTGCGCGAGCTGCACTGGTTACCAGTGATCTTCCGAGTGCGTTTTAAGGTGTTAGTTACCACCTTTAAAACGCTCCATGGCATCGGACCTGGTTACC
>NW_015392947.1:17816-20004 GCF_001527695.2 Protobothrops mucrosquamatus
GGAGGATTTTATTTAGGGACGATTTTAAGTATAATTTTAATTGGAACACAGCCTCTAATATTTGGTTTTTAATTTGGTTTTAGAAGGGTTTTATTTTTGTATATTGTTATTGTATCTGTTTTTAATATGCTGTGCACCGCCCTGAGTCCTGCGGGAGAAGGGCGGTATAGAAATTAAAATAATAAATAAATAAAAATAAATAAATTCTATTCTGTTCTGTTCTGTTCTGTTCTGTTCTGTTCTGTTCTGTTCTTATTATTCTATTCTATTCTATTCTATTCTATTCTATTCTATTCTGTTCTGTTCTGTTCTGTTCTGTTCTGTTCCATTCTTATTATTCTATTCTATTCTATTCTATTCTATTCTATTCTATTCTATTCTATTCTATTCTATTCTATTCTGTTCTGTTTTATTCTCCATTCCATATTCTATTCTATTCTATTCTATTCTATTCTATTCTATTCTATTCTATTCTATTCTATTCTATTCTATTCTATTCTATTCTCCATTCCATATTCTATTCTATTCCATTCTTATTATTCTATTCTATTCTATTATATTCTGTTCTGTTCTGTTCTATTCTTATTATTCTATTCTATTCTATTCTATTCTATTCCATTCTTATTATTCTATTCTATTCTATTCTATTCTGTTCTGTTCTGTTCTGTTCTGTTCTGTTCTGTTCTGTTCTGTTCTGTTCTGTTCTGTTCTGTCATAGTCAAGTGATCCTCCACTAAGAGTCCAAGGTCCCTCTCACAGTTACTGTTTTTAAGCCGAGTCTCGCCCAATCTGTATTTGTGCCTTTGGTTTTTCCTGCCTAAATGTAAGACTTTGCTTTTCTCCACATCAAAACTCATTGTGTTGGATAGGGCCCATTGTTCAGGTTTTGTCAAGATCTTTTTGGATCCCGAGTTTGTCTTCTGGGGTGTTGGCTACTCCTGCCAGTTTGGTGTCCTCTGCAAATTTGATAAGTTCCCTTTCTATTCTCTCATCTAATATAGCAATAAAAATGCACTTCCAACAATGTTCAGAAATACGTTGGTGAAATGAAAAAGTTTTCGCTCTTCTTATCAATTCTGGGAATAGTCATGATTTCAAAAGAGCTTCAAAACTCTCCACGGGTCAAATTTTATGTTTTCTCTTTCCCTCATTCTCTCTCTCTCTCCCTCTCTCCACTCCTGTTACCTTTTAATCATTAATGTATTCAAGGATTAGGAAAATGTCTATTACGGTGACTAATTGGTAGCTGGAGTTCTTTCCTTTCTAAAATTTCATTGTTCAAGATGAAAAGGGGAACTGATGATCTGTCTGTGGAAAGGCAGAAATTCAAACAGAGCCGAAACGGGACTGTATGGTTACTTTGCAAACTTCAAAATTGGGAGAATTGACAGAGCTCACCCTGTGCTGTTAATGCTGTTCCTCTTTCCTGCCTTTATTTCTGTCAAAATATAAAGTGTGAGGACGTCACTCGATCCATTTCCTCTGCCTTGCATTGGCCACCTGTTTCTTGCTGACTCAACCAGTAACCGCACAACGGATCTCGGAGATCCTAGTGGACAATCACTTAAATAGGAGCCAGCCGTGTGCTGCAGCTGCCAAAAAGGCCAACACTGTGCTAGGCTGCATTACAAGAGGGATGGAATCAAGATCACGTGAAGTATTAATACCACTTTACAAGGCCTTGGTAAGGCCACACTTGGAATACTGCATCCAGTTTTGGTCACCACGATGTAAAAAAGATGCTGAGACTCTAGAAAGAGTACAGAGAAGAGCAACAAAGATGATCAGGGGACTGGAGGCTAAAACATATAAGGAACGGTTGCTGGAATTGGGTATGTCCAGTTTAATGAAGAGAAGGACGAGGGGGGACATGATAGCAGTGTTCCAATATCTCAGGGTCTGCCCCAAAGAAGAGGGAGTCAAGCTATTCTCCAAAGCGCCTGAAGGCAGGACAAGAAGCAACGGATGGAAACTAATCAAGGAGAGAAGCAACCTGGAACTAAGGAGGAATTTCCTGACAGTTAGAACCATTAACCAGTGGAACAACCTGCCTCCAGAAGCGGTGAATGTTCCAACACTGGAAGTTTTTAAGAAGAAACTGGACAGCCATTTGTCCGAAATGGTATAGGGTTACCTGCCTGAGCAGAGGGTTGGACCTGATGACCTCTAAGGTCCCTTCCAACTTTAT
>NW_015392947.1:23359-24590 GCF_001527695.2 Protobothrops mucrosquamatus
CAATGTCGGCTGGCGACCCCCAGGGGGAGGGCCTTCTCTGTGGGTGCCCCCACCCTCTGGAACGAACTACCCCCCGAGATCCGGACGATTCCGGATCTCCTACCTTTTCGCCGCGCCCTCAAGACATGGCTTTTTCAACAAGCGGGTCTGGCCTAGGGAGAATTTTTAAACAGGGACAATTCTTAATTTAATTTTAACTGATTATACAGCGAAAAAATATTTGTTTTTTAACAGGTTTTTATGGGGGGATGATGTTTTAAGTGTTTTAATATGCTGTAAGCCGCCCTGAGTCCTATAGGGAGAAGGGCGGCATATAAATCCATGTTAAAATAAAATAAAAAAAATAAAATCATCATCATCATCATCATCATCATCATCATCATCATCATCATCATCATCATAGAATAGAATAGAATAGAATAGAATAGAATAGAATAGAATAGAATAGAATATAGGGTAGGGTAGGGTAGGGTAGGGTAGGGTAGGGTAGAGTAGAATAGAGTAGAGTAGAGTAGAGTAGAGTAGAGTAGAGTAGAGTAGAGTAGAGTAGAGTAGAGTAGAAGAAGAGAAGAGAAGAGTTGGAAGGGAACGTATAGGTCATCTAGTCCAACCCCCTGCCCAAGCAGGAGTCCCTAGAACATTTCTGACAGGACAAGAAGCGATGGATGGAAACCGATCCAGGAGAGAAGCAACCTAAGAACTAAGGAGAATTAAAACAATTAACCAGTGGAACGACTTGCCTCCAGAAACTGTGGGTGCTCCAACACTGGAGCTTTAATGAGAGGACTCATTAAAGGATTCACAGCTTTAACGAGAGGGTTCATTAAAGCGGCCACCCCTTTCCTTTCAGAGCAGCTCCCTGCCCCCCCCCGCGGCCCCCGAAAAAAGTTCGACCACTTTCAGGCAGAGTGGTGTTGTGCACTCAGACAACAGGCAAGCCACCCACACCGTTCTACTGAATCATGTTGAATCGCACCGCGCGCGGCTCTAATGGACGATAAATTGAGAACTGAGAAGCGGTGGGCATTTTTTAAAAAAATTCAGAGTGTGATTTTTGATGCATTCAGCAAGAGAGCGGTTAGTCTGGGTCAGGCGAACATGAACTCAAAACGGTAGCAAATTATGTAATTTTATGTCGCAGCGTCTGGCAAAACGGGATGGATTGTTCTGCTCTGCCTCTATTCTTTCTAACTACAGGTGGTCCTCAGCTCAGGGCCACAATTGAGCCCAA
>NW_015392948.1:0-5456 GCF_001527695.2 Protobothrops mucrosquamatus
AAGTTGACATTGTCACTTTATAATTTCTTTCCCACAAATTTTGCCATTTTTCTAATTCTGTATTGTATCCAAAATTGGATAGCTTGTAGGGCACCATAAGAATATTTACAATTTATGGGGAGTTTTTTCCCCCAGCACAGCCATCTTCAACGCTTTAAATCAAAGCAGGTGTAGGTTCTGCCAAGTAAATGAATCTAGCGCACAGCTGGCCAGGAAAAGCTTCAGTTGTCTTAAATCACAGTTCCGCATTATGGCTGGTTTTCCAACAATGTTGCTGGTAATTAAAATAAGCTGCCCTTGACTTGAGATTTCTATATGATACAATGCTATACTGGCATTGTGCGGGATGCTTGCTTGCACCCTATTTCAAATGCACCTTTCCAAAAATGGGGAAGCGGAGCTGGTTGTTGTGGGTTAATTAATTAGCAAAATCAATCTAAATCTGGAGTAACACATTGCACATCTTGCAAAACAGTTGCTCTTGGCAAATCTATTAATATGCTGTGTTAATTTTAGGAATGTCACTTTGTTGACTGATTAGAAATTTTCTTGATCTGGAGTCTTTATTTTTATTTTTTTAATGCTGAGCAGCGAACCAACCCCTGTACATAAATTGGAACAGCACTATGTTTGTATGGATTTTAGAGGAAATAAGGCTTATTAACATATTCTACACGTAAAGTCAATAGTTTGATTCATTAAGCCAGAGGTCTCCAACCTTTTTGCTTTGGCGGTCCTGAAAGGGAGGCAGGCACCGCTATGTGTGCACGCACAAATGGGCCATGCACCTGTGCATGCAAAAATGAGCCTCACATGTGTGCACACAAATGGGACACACGCAAGTGCATGTACAAATGGGCCTGCACGGGTGTGAGTGATGCAAATGGGATGGTGCTAACACTGGCAGGATGCTATGGGTGGCACTAGCGCCAGTGGGATGCTCGGGGCAGTGCTATTGCTGGTGGGACGCTTGGGGGCAGGGCGGTGCTAGCGCTGGTGGGATGCTCAGGATGGTGCTAGTGCCGGCGGGATGCTCGGGGCGGTGCTAGCATGAGTGTGTGGGGGTTAGGGTTAGGGTGCGCATGCACTGGCCATCCCTTCACACGGCCCGGTGGCCAAACGGCCGTGGTCCAGTAATAGGCCATGGCCCACAAGTTGGGGACCCTTGCATTAAGCCTACAGATGGAGCAAACCAAATCTCTTTGCTGCCATCTAGTGGTGACCCCTATGTGTGAAGCTCAGATATGGTATTTACCTTCACTAATATTATTCCATATTAAATCATTCAGGTTGTCCTTGTATGCAACCACAATTGGGACTGGCAACTCAGTTGTTAAATGATGCAAGTGAGTAAAGCAAAATCTTAATTCTGGTTATGATCTTCCTTCAGCTTTCTTTTGTGTTACTGATCTGAAGAGGTCAATGTAAGGATTGGTTGTAAAATTAGTTTTCATCTCTATCACCACTGTAAGCTACCGTTAAACAAGTCATCCACTAAACAAGAACCATATCTCTATTTTAATCAGGCAAAAAGGTCCTTCAGTTTCAGAATGGATTCAATATCTGACATCAGATTTAAAAAAAAAGCCTTAATCATTTTCTATTAACAAAACTGGAGATTAATTTTATAGCAGCATTATCATCTTTAAAAAAATGGATGCTGGAGATATCTTCATACAGGGAAGAAGGGAGGGATGCAATTTCGAATTCCAAATGATGAAAGATTTTGCTTTGTGGGAAGAATTCAGAGAAATAAATATTTTGGGAAATATTAAAAAGGCAGAATATATTTATCCAAAAGAATAATGGAGGAGATCTTAAAGGTAGAAAAGCAAGCAGAAACTAGGCAAAGGCCAGGTCTGTAGAAATGCAAATTCGATAATCCATTCAGGAAGGTTGAGGCCAGGAAGCTAGAAGCTATGAGATTAGGAAGACAAAGACCCCCAAAATCTACATACCCCATCCAAATTCTAAGGACAGGAAACATAATAGGATTAACCCACCAATACCAAAAGGACACACTCAGACTCAGGTCAAAGTACATGACACAGGAAATGCAAAGCCTCCAACAGGAAGAACTCCAAATATAAAGCTCAAAGGAGGTATCAAAGCCCACCACTCCCTGCTCCATGTGGTCACTTTTTTTCCAGAGCCATCTTTCTGTCTGGCTCTCCTCTTCAATAAACTACAACCTTCTTTCTAAAGCAGTCTCCATGTTGTTTATTCCCAGCTTGGACTGGACCCTGATGAAGATTTTTCTTTCAACAGATTAATACTGGGGAAAAAAAAATCTGGAACACATTACAGGTTATCCTGGACTTACAATCATTTGTTTAGTGACCATTCAAAGTTACAATGGCACTGGAAAAAAAGTAACTTATGATTGTTTTTCACACTTCGATGATGGTTCCAGCATCCCCGTGGCCACATAATCAAATTTCAGACAGTTGGCAACTGATTCATATTTATGGCTGCAGTGTCCTGGGGTCATGTGATCACGTTTTGTGAACTTCTGACAAGCAAAGTCAATGGGGAAGCCATATTCACTTAACAACCTGTTACTAACTTAACAACGGCAATGAGTCACTTAACAACTGTGGCAAAACAGGTCATAAAATGGGTCAAAACTCCACTGAACAACTGTCTTGCTTAGTGTCAGAAATTTGGGGCTCCGTTGGGTTTCTAAGTCAAGGACTACATGTACAATTTATGATGCATAGTGAAATATGTTGCCCCTTCCATATCTCTACCATAGCATGATGAAGAAACAGATTTTATTCCCAATATCTAATTAGTTACAGTTATAAAACTTGCAAGTCTGATTAAATTTTCCTTCCTCTCTTTTTTTTCCTTATGAGCCTTAAGTGGGGAGATTGTTTTAGACATTTGCATAAACTGCTTTCTTGGCCTGGGCTCAACTCTTGTTTATCGGATGGTTGCCTTGGTAACAGATCTTCCCTCTGTCCTTCAAGCCCATCCTCTAGAGTCGCAACAGGAACGTCAATAATGCCAGTGTGATCACATTTGTGTGGTAGTGTAATCAAATAAATGCCACATTGGTTTACTTATAAAGCCTTCCTTTATTAGTAAGTTAATTAAGACTTTGAAGCTCTTGAATCTTTTTCCCCCCAAAACGTTTGCATGGCAGACTTAGAGTCTGTTCATTTGATAAGCCTGTAATGAGATGTTCCATCTTCTGAATGTCTGTGTTGGGAGATAGTCCTGTTTCTTTCTCAACGTTAGAATAGAATGAAATAGAATAGAATAGAATAGAATAGAATAGAATAGAATAGAATAGAATAGAATAGAATAGAATAGAAATAGGAATAAGAATAGAATAGAATAGAATAGAATAGAATAGAATAGAATAGAATAGAATAGAATAGAATAGAATAGAATAGAATATGGAATGGAATAGAATAGAATAGAATAGAATAGAATAGAATAGAATAGAATAGAATAGAATAGAATAGAATAGAATAGAATAGAATATGGAATGGAATGGAATGGAATAAGAATAAGAATAGAATAGAATAGAATAGAATAGAATAGAATAGAATAGAATAGAACATCTTCTAGTCCAGCCTCCTGCTCAAGCAGGAGAACCTATATACCATCTCAGACAAGTGATTTCCAGTGATGGAGCGCCCACGATTTCTGGAGGCAAGCTGTTCCATTGGTTGATTGTCCTCACTGTCAGGAAGTTTCTCCTTAATTCTAGGTTGCTTGTCTCCTTGACCAGTTTCCAACCATTATTTCTTGTCTTTCCCTCTGGTGCTTCATTGAACAACCTGGCCCCCTCTGCCTTGTAGCAGCCCCTCAGATACTGGAACACTGCTATCATGTCTCTGCTATTTCTTCTTTTCTTTAGACTAGCCAAGCCCAAGTCCTGTGGCCGTTCTTCGTATGTTTTAGTCTCCAGGCCTTTGATCATCTTGGTTGCTCATGCTGGCATTGCCCCACCCAACATCAGGAGAGAAATAACATCAGATGCCGAGAGAACTCAGCAAGAGAATGACTCTCAACATCCTCTGAATGGACATATGTCCCAAGGAGGAGGTTACCACAAGGAGGTTGAGGGTTTGGCAAATTGGTATAAGGAAAACAGCCTAGTTTTAAACACTGGAAAAACCAAAGAGATCATTGTCGATTTCAGAAAAGGCAGGCATAGCCATACTCCTCTGTGCATTAATGATTCGCCTGTGGAGATGGTTACCAGTATCAAATTCCTGGCTGTGCAGCTAACGAGTAGGCTGGCTTGGTCGCTCAACAGCGAGACACTGGTGAAGCGGGCACAGCAGTGCCTGCATTTTCTGTGTCGCATAAGAAAAGCACATCTTCCTTCCTCTGTCTTTACCACTTTCTACACAGGGATGATCAAGAGCATCCTGTCATACAGCATCACAGTCTGATTTGGAAGCATCACTGCTTCAGACAGGAAGGGGGTGCAGAGAGTGGTGAGGATGGCAGAAAAGATTATCAGCAGTTCCCTCCCTTCCATCTAGGACATAGCATGATTGTCTGGGATACTACACATCCTCTTCACGGCCTGTTTTCCTTGTTACCTTCTGGGAGGAGGGGGCTCTGTGGTATCCGAAGCAGAACATCCTGATTCAGTCACAGTTTTGTTCTTTACAGTATTAACCTTGTGAACTCTGAAGCTTCCTCCTTCTGTTATGTATTCAAGATGTACAGTGATTAATATTTAGATGTTACTTATATGTAAGTGTGTAGGCCTATACATATGTTGTATATAGTATGTTTTAAATGTGTGTTATGTATGTGTACACTTTGAGAGCAAGCAACTAAATTTCATTTTTAATGTGTGCCATGGTGCCCACAGTAAAAAATGACAATAAAGGTTATCTAGCTATCTATCTAAGCCCATCGACTCAGATCTAGGAACAGCTTTATGGCAAGAACATACATTCTTGAGGGTACACAAGAACAAAATCAAATTAAAAGATGGAGGAACAAGAACATCAAGCAAGGAATAACATTAAAGGAGGATATGGCTGAAAGCTCTAACCTCACTTATACTACTTCAGGGGTGGGGAACGATGGCCATTTTATGACTTGTGGACTTCAACTCCCAGAATGCTGGCTCAGGAATTCTGGGAATTGGAGGACCCTGAATAGGGTGAGAGTTGGAGCACCTAAATGTAAAATCAATATGCTCAAGCGGAGCCTCTTAGTGGATAACAACACACTATATGAATGTGGAGAGACACAGAGCCTAGCCCCTCTGGTGGTATGTTGACTAGTATCAGAAACATGATCCAATAATTACTTATTTTGGTCAATGACAAAGCCAAGAAAGTGCCCTTGTTTGATCTAGACATGAAAGAAGTTCGATCTAGACATGGAAGAAGAAGAAGAAGAAGAAGAAGAAGAAGAAGAAGAAGAAGAAGAAGAAGAAGAAGAAGAAGAAGAAGAAGAAGAAGAAGAAGAAGAAG
>NW_015392948.1:5812-16262 GCF_001527695.2 Protobothrops mucrosquamatus
GAAGAAGAAGAAGAAGAAGAAGAAGAAGAAGAAGAAGAAGAAGAAGAAGAAGAAGAAGAAGAAGAAGAATGTTGAGCAAACTAGAATCTGTGTTCTGCATCTGTGATCTGTATCCAGACCACTATCAAAGATAGACAAATGTATTGCGCAAAATAAATATTGTTCATCATAGACCTTAGACAGGGTTGCATTTCCCCATTTCAGATTTGTGGGTCTCAAACTTGTGGGTCTTCCTGGACTCACAGCTCCTGCTTGAAGAGAAAGTGGCAGCTGGGGCCAGGAGGGCCTTTGCACATCTTTGTACATTTTGGGCACCAGCTGAAGGCTTTCCTTCACCAGGAGACTCTGGAAACAGTCACTCATGTCATGGTCACTTCACAACTGGACTTATGCAATGTGTTCTACATGGGGTTTCCCTTGAAGACCATCCAGAAGCTATAGATGGTTCAAAATACAGCCGTGTGAATAGTAATGGACACTTCTTGTGGTGCCCAGGTGTTACTGCTGCTACGTAAGCTACATTGGCTCTCAATTTCAGGTGCAATCAAGGTACTGGTTGCCTATTAAACCCCTCACGGCAAAGGACCTAGGTACCTAAGACACCATCTATCTCCAGTCACTGCTGCCTGCAGAGTGAGTGTATGCCAAATTCCCTCTTTTAAACATTGTCATCTTTAGCAACTGAGTGTACCTTCTCTGTTTTAGCCCCCACCCTCTGCTAAGGCATTTCCCCAGAGATATGGAGGGTGCCCTCTTTCCTGCGTTTCCAAAAAGTCTTTAAAATCTGCTTTGGTCCCAGTCTTGGGATCAATGCATTCTGGTGAGATGTATGTATTGTATTGGGTTTTAATGGATGGTTTGAGTGCAAGCGGTTTTGTTGTGCTTTGTCTATGCTTTTAACCGTTTTAATTGAGTATTGTATTTTCTAAGCCGTCAGAGGTTGTTGAAATGGGCAGATATAATAAATTAAATGAAAAAAAAAAACCCAACAACATCCAGGTAAAAGAACATAAGGGCGTGGATCAGTGAAGTTAAATCAATGAAAGGATGGCTAAATTTCCAAAGTTGTTAATAATAATAATAATAATAATAATAATAATAATAATAATAATAATAATAATAATAATAATAATAATAATAATAATAATAATAATAATAATAATAAAGTTGGAAGGGACCTTGGAGGTCTTCTAGTCCAACCTCCTGCTCAGGCAGGAAACCCTACACCATTTCGGACAAATGGCTGTCCAGTCTCTTCTTAAAAATGTCCAGTGTTGGAGCATTCACCGTTTAGTGGTGAAGGGGCTGGCCTAAAAACCAGGAAATTGTGAGTTCTAGTCCTGCTTTAAACTTTGGGCCAATCAGCAGGAGACTGTGAGTTCTAGTCCCATCTTAGGCATGAAAGCTAACTGGGTGACTTTGGGCCAATCACCAGCAGACTGTGAGTTCTAGTCCCGCCTTAAGCATAATCAGGGTGGGATATAAATAATTAAATAGCCCTTCCATGCTGTTTAAAGAACCTGGGCTTCCAACAATGGCTTAAACTCAAGAAGTGTCTCCAAACTGTGAAATTGTGTGGTTTTTTTTTTTTTGGGGGGGGAGGGAGAAATAGAACTACATTTGGACTGTGTCAATTTCCTAATTCTTTGGCCAGACAGCAGTTACCTATATCACTTTTGTCAACAAACTATTAGCAACCGTATATAATATATTGATATTTTTTTTTTGTAGCTCCCTATTTTTGTCCCAAATGCCAAAATAATTGGATGGACCTAAAGTACAATCCATCTTTTGTGGATGAAGAGGAAATGGCATTTGTTGATATAGTCCTGATTATTATTATTTTTCTTTTTAAGTTTGTTCTAAGTATAAGATTGAAGACTGGAAAGTAACAGTTTATAAAAACTATTTGTCTTTATGATTAAACTCCATTTTTTTATTCTTTCCTCCCCAAAATCTGATTAAAGTCAGCTGGCTGGATCATCAGTCTTTCATTTCTAACTTCCCTTCTGACATTTCTAATTAGCCTATTGGAAAGAATTATTACAAACAGTTTCTCTAATATTATTCCATTATGTGAAGATGGAAATGGAAGATGATCCATTAATTTTCCAGCCTGGACATCAGTAGTGCAAATGTAGTAGCTTATCTCTGCTATGTTTTATAAATTAAAATTCATTTGTTCAAGGTTATGGGGATGGGATGCAGTCAGATAAAACTGCTGGGAAAATCCTCTGAGAAAATAGTCTCAAACTTCCCCCCCCCCGAAAATCAGGATGAATATATATTTAAACTAAGGAAAGGAAAAGAAAGGAGGGGAATGTAGAATAGGGGAGGGCAGGAGAGGAGAGGATAGAGGGAGGGGGAGGGGAGGGCAAGGCAGGAGAGGAGAGGGGAAGAGAGGAGGATAGAGAAAGGCATGGGAGTGGAGGGAGAGAAGGGAAGGGAAGGGCAGGAGAGGAGAGGGGAAGAGAGGGGAGGATAGAGGAAGGCAGGGGAGGACAGGAAAAAGGAGGAAAAAGGAGGAGAGAGAAGGGCAAGGCAGGAGAGGAGAGGAGAGAAGAGAAGAGAAGAGAAGAAGAGAGGAGAAGAGAAGAGAAGAGAAGAGAAGAGAAGAGAAGAGAAGAGAAGAGAAGAGAAGAGAGGATAGATAAGGGCATGGGAGGGGAGGGGAAGGAAGGGAAGGGCGGGAGAGAAGAGAAGGGGAAGAAAGGGGAGGATAGAAGGGAGGAGGGGAGAGAAAGAGAGGGAAGGGAAGGTAAGGCAAGGCAGGAGAGGAGAGGGGAAGAGAGGAGGATAGAGAAAGGCATGGGAGTGGAGGGAGAGAAGGGAAGGGCAGGAGAAGAGAGGGGAAGCGGGGAGGATAGAGGAAAGCAGGGGAGGACAGGAAAAAGGAGGAAAAAGGAGGAGAGAGAAGGGCAAGGCAGGAGAGGAGAGGAGAGAAGAGGAGAGAAGAAAAGAGAAGAGAAGAGAAGAGAAGAGAAGAGAAGGGAAGAGAAGAGAAGAGAAGAGAAGAGAAGAGAAGAGAAGAGAAGAGAAGAGAGGAAAGGATAGATAAGGGCATGGGAGGGGAGGGGAAGGAAGGGAAGGGTGGGATAGGAGAGAAGAAGGGAAGAAAGGGGAGGATAGAAGGGAGGAGGGGAGAGGAGGAGAGGGAAGGGAAGGGCAAGGCAGGAGAGGAGAGGGGAAGAGAGGGCAGGGTAGAGGAAGGGAAGGGAGGGAAACACAGGAGAGGAGAGGAGATAAACTTTGAAAAGGTTCATTGGGTCCCAATAGATTTACTATGGAGGAGAGTTTAAAATCCAGTAAATCCATGTAAATCTCATCCAAACTATCTTTAGAAACCAGAAGCTTCTGAAGCAGAACCTTGCTTCTCATATAACTTCACCTTTTCAGCGCCTGTTATTTTATTTGTTTCAAATATTTATATACCATCCGCCTGGTAAATATGTTTGCAAGGTCACTCACGTCAGAAGACTAAAACAGAGATATCTTCAAAAAATAACAAAATCATACTACAAACCTAAGAATGACAACTGAAACCCTTTAATAGCCAACAGATTTAAGTGTTCGCAGGATTACAAAATGTGGGAGCTTCATATTTTAAGGATACCTCTTCCTTAGTTTGCCCCTTAAACCAGTTTCTGAAAATGTGATTCCTAAACCTTTAGAAATTTTAGAAATTAAATTGGAAATAAAACCACATTTTTAAGGAGGTACAATTCCAGAATGAGTTAAGAAGAAACACCATAATCGGGGTGGTGAAGATAAACTTTGTCCAGTATACAGTACCAACAATATTTACATATACAGCAATGGTGAAACTAACAGTACATATAAAAAGTAGAAGTTTAAAATTCAAACAAGAATGGCTTATACAAAAAAACAGATCATACCACAAGGTAATGCAAATATTTATGCCAGGGTTTTTAAGGGTGTCTAAATGTCTATAAACCCTATAAATCAATGGAACTATTGAGAAGTTAAAGATTAAATCCAGATCTACATTTTCCTAGAAGTTCCTTTTTTTTCTGATAATCTTCAACAACAATAGAAAATAATAACACAGTGGGAACTCAAGTATTATCTATTTACTATTAACTTAAAAAAGCTAAACTTTTTTCAGGTTATAAAAGAATTATGTGTGTTTTGCGTTGTTTATCAGTGTAATATTTAGCAATAATTGCACACTTAACTTTTGTTTTTATGACCCTTGTAGTCCCTTTGTCATGGTTCTGACAGATGAAACTCTTCAAAGAACTTCGAGGCATTGTTTACCTTAAAGAATCTTTATTCGAGTAGCATAGCATCGGCACTTACATAGGCAAAGCCAAAATCTGAATTCCCCTCTCCTGAGCACATAGTATCAAGCACAATTCCCTCCTCTAATTCACAGTCATAAATCACATTCTCCAATTAGTTTGAAATGCAGGCTTTCCCTCCAGATCCTCAACCCCCCATTTCTTATCATCTCTTATTTCAAAAAACCTTAGTTCTCACACTGTTACAATATTGTTATGTCTAACCAACTCCCATGCACATTCTTCCTCCTCCCCCTAGTATCATCTAATTCTAACTCTAATTCTAAGAGTAAAACATAAGAAGGGAAATGGCTGCATCTCCGTTTGTTGTCAAAGCAAGAACATCCGATGTTAGCAGCGTTGACACCCTTGATTCAGGGTGAGGTCAGGGCAATTGGGTGGAGCTGAGCGTTTACTGGCTGGATGCCCTTCCTGACACCTCTATGTTCACAGCATATATTTTCACTTTGTGCCCTAAGAGAGAAATATCTGCTGCTTCCTAGGACCAAACTCAACCTTCCAAGTGGGAGGCGAGTGTCTTCACCACCAGGGCACCACACTGCAAGCAACTTTACATCCATTAACATTTTAGAAATCACGTTCAACATTCATACGCTGTTCTTATCTTTCAAGGTTTAATTTATCTTAATCATCACTGTGCTAACAGTTTCCTGTTCCTGCTGCATAAATGCCACGGTACTGAGAATATGCATTCTGTAATGATTTAGTTGAATTATACAATGCAATAAAACAATTAATTGGGGGGGGGAAACAGGCTTTTCCCATTTTCTTTTTTCTTATTTTTAAATTTCTCACCTCTTTGTTCAGGCAGAGTTGCTGACAAACGATGTGGGATCTTAGCCGAGATTTTCAGACTTGTCCGTATCAAATAATATCTAAAAAGTGGGTTTGGAACAAAGAAGATGGTTATAAATTAGTAGCTTTTCACAGGGCGGGTAAATAAAAAGTCCAAATTTGTCGCAGCAAAGCTGCCAGCAACTCATATGAAATTATATAAAAAAAGATTTGGGGTGCTGCTACACCAAAAACATATAAGGGGAAAAAAACTAATGGAGTTTTTATCTACTGGGTCAAGAATCCTAGATCTATGTTACTAATTTAACAACTGCAGTGACTCAGTTAAAAACAGTGGCAAGAAAAGTTGTAAAATGGGGCAAAATTCACTTAACCAATGTCTCATTTAGCAACAGAAATTTTGGACACAATTGTGGCTTTACGCTGGGTATTAACTGTAACTCCAGAAATGACCTGTAGGCTTTCTAGATATTAACAATGCTTCTTCCTGATAATGTTGATTTTAAGCATGATGCCTACAACAGTAATAGAAGCAGAGCAAATGATTATTTGGGAAAAAAGAGGACTGGATTTTCTTTGTTCACCCTTTTCTGTGTATATTTAATTTAGAAATGTAATGGTTGGGAGGAAAATGAATTATCTACTCCAGTGCCAATGTCAGGGTTCCGACAGATGAAACTCTTCAAAGAACTTTGAGGCATTGTTTACCTTAAAGAATCTTTATCCGAGTGGCGTAGCTTCGGCACATACATAATCAAAGCCAAAATCTGGATTCCCCTCCCCTGAGCACATAGTATCAAACACAATTCTCTCCTCCAATTTACAGTGATAAATAACATTCTCCAATTAGTTTGAAATGCAGGCTTTCCCTCCAGTTCTCCAACCGCCATTTCTTATCATCTCTTATTTCAAAAGCCCTGAATTCACACACTATTACAATATTGTTATGTCTAACTAACTCCCATCACATTCCTCCCCCTCCCCCAGTATCATCTAATTCTAAGAGTAAAGCATAAGAAAGAAAAAGGCTGCATCTCCATATGTTGTCAAAGCAAGAATATCCGATGTTAGCAGTGTTGACAGCCAACACCCCATCCCCAACTTTTTGGTTCTGTGGAGAGAGGTTTTTCTGTGGAAAAGGGGCTTTGCTTGTTTGTGCCAACCAGTTTTTGACATGCCATGGACCGGTGCTGCTCCATGGCCTGGGGGTTGGGGACCCCTTATCTACTCCAATGACTTTCAAACTTTCTCATTTCAGGAGCTCAAAGATTCCTTTATTTCCTGGAGCAGGGGTAGGCAACCTTGGCTCTTTTATGACTCATGGACTTCAACTCCCAGAATTCTTGAGCCAGCATGGCTTAGCTTGGAAACCTCTCCCTTTCCCCTCAGCATGGCTGGCTCAGGAATTCTGGGAGTTGAAGTCCACGAGTCATAAAAAAGCCAAGGTTGCCTACCCCTGCCCTGGAGGATCAAGCACACAAAATCAGCATCCCTTAATAGATCACTGGAAATCTTCTTCCCTAAAAAAAGATGCCTGGTGAAATCACAGGCTGAATTTATGCTGTAAATGCAGAAGACATTTTGGGCAATGCTGCAAGTGATGTTACGTTTCAGTGTAAAGCCAGAGTAGAACATAGTGCACACTGTCAGGGGAAAAAAATTGCTGCTTCCCCCAAAAGATTATGCTGCAGACCAACACAAGTTGCTAGTTGTTAAATTCGGACATGCTGACTAATCTCTTCCCCAGTTGTAAATGTAAAAAAAAAAAAATGCATCTGGCAAGTGTAGTTAGGAGAAAGAAGAGAAATAGAGAATCATAGGACCATTACTGCTAAAGTGTGTGTGTGTGTGTGTGTGTGTGTGTGTGTGAGGGGGGAGGGAATGACAATAACCAGCTTCAGAGGCCTCGGGGCAGCCATTGTAAACAATACCCATAAGAATAACAGACTAACAAGAGTTGGAAGGGACCTTAGAGTTCTTCTAATTCAATCCCCTTCTCAAGCAGGAGATCCTATACCATTTTAGACAAATGGTTACCAATCTCTTCGTAAACACCTCCAGGGCTGGAGCATTCACAACTTCTGGAGGCAAATCATTCCACTGATTAATTGTTCTCACTGTCAGGAAATTTCTCCTTAAGTCGAGGTTGGTTCTCTCCTTGATAAGTTCCCATCCATTGCTTCTTGTTTCTGCCTTCAGGTGCTTTGGAGAATAGGTTGAAACCCCCCCCCTCTTCTTTGTGGCAACCCCTGAGATATTGGAAGACTTTCTATCATGTCACCCCTAGTCCTTCTTTTCATTAAATGTACCCAATTCTGGCAATGGTTCTTTATAGGTTTTAGCCTCCAGTCCCCTAATCATCTTTGTTGGTCTTTTCTGCACTGTTTCTAGAGCAGTGATGGTGAACCTTTTAGAGACCAAGTGCCCAAACTGCAACCCAAAACCCACTTATTTATCGCTGGGTGCCAGGTGTGCGTGGCCCACTGGCTGGGGGTGGTTGTCGTGGTCATGGCAGATTGGGTGGGTGTGGCCAAGGTGGGCATGGTCACCTTGATGTTGCTTGTGGGGAGGGATGCCTGTGAGGGGGGGCAGGGGGGCAGATCCAGGGGGTCTCTGGCAGGGGTGGTGGTAGGCAGGTGGCTCATCCTGCGGAGTGAGGTAGGGCAAGGCAAGGCAGGGGCCAGGGTGGCTGCTGCCTGACACCATTGACCCCCAGACACAGAGGCCAATGAGCACATGGGGGGCGACGGTGTCCATCAGGAGCCACAGCCTGCTGGCCCCTCGACCGGTGCACTCTGGGCCTCCGCAGCCCGCTACCAGCAGTTCAAAGAAGCCACCTCTGAGTTGGATGGCCGGCCAACAGCTGAGGAGGTGATGCAGTGGGTCATGCCCGGGAAAAGGAGAGCATGTGAAGCCAGGAGGGATGGGACGGGGGGGAGGGAAACCAGCCATGCTGGGATGCATCCAGCCACGTGGGACCTCAGCGAGCTAGCGGGTGTCTGGTTGAAGAGGGATGGTTGCCATCTCTGGGGCATGGCGTGCGTGCCCACAGAGAGGGCTCTGAGTGCTGCCTCTGGCACACGTGCCATAGATTCGCCACCACTGTTGTAGAGTCTCAATATCTTTTTTATATTGGTGGTGTGTGTATGTGTGTATGTGTGTGTGTGTGTGTATGTGTGTGTGTGTTTGTGTGTGTCCTAATATACACAGCCATTCAGACTTGGTAGGATTGGTAGGATGAAGTCAACATGGGTTTCTCCCCATCCCATCTTACACACCTTCCAGATACTGGGATTGGACTTGGATACACCTAATTATGTATAATATAATATTGAATACTGTACGTGGCTTGGTTTACAACTGCAGAGGTACCAATTTCTAAGTTAGGTTACTCCTGGGTTATTATGAATTGTCAGTATAGAGAGGTAGAGATAACAATAACAACAATAATAATAATAGAGTTGGAAGGGACCTTGGAGGTCTTCTAGTCCAACCCCCTGCTCAGGCAGGAAACCCTATACCATTTCAGACAAATGGTTGTCCAGTCTCTTCTTAAAAGCTTCCAGTGTTGGAGCATTCACCACTTCTGGAGGCAGGTTGTTCCACTGATTAATTGTTCTAGCTGCCAGGAAATTTCTCCTTAGTTCTAGGTAGTTCTAAATGGTTATTGTCTATGATTCTGGACAGCCATTTGTCCAAAATGGTGTAGGGTTTCCTACCTGAGCAGGGGGTTGGACTCGATGACCTCCAAGGTCCCTTCCAACTTTATTACTATTACTATTCAGTAATGGCCTCTATGCAGATAATTAATTGCAGCGACTATTAGAGAACTGGTACACCAAGCCTAATTCTTTGTTGTCCTTCCGGAACTTGTTTTATTATTTTCAAATAGAGAATTGGCCAAAATCTATTCAGAACAGCAGCTCCTGTTCATAACACCTCTGTGGTTGACCCACAAAATAATCACTAAGCGAAAAACCTTATATGCACTCGCTGGTCAGCCACATCTTGAGCTCCAAGGGTTGAAATGTCTCAAGTTGAAAGCCGAAAAGCAAAGCCAGCATTTTGCTGTGACACAGAAGAGTTTATCATCCAGCAGGATGCCAGGAGGAGCAGACTTGTGATCACAGCATGTCATCATCCGGGCAGATTGTTACGCTACCTGTCTTAGAGCGTTTATCAGTGACCAATTGACCCTGGAACATATGTTTATTCTCCAGATGGGATGGAAAATGCCAGCTTAGAGAGAAGCTCAGCACACCAAAAGAAAGACCACGAAAGACCAATAGCTTACTGCAGTTATATAGACCATTTTAGATATAAAACAGATTTGGTCAACCATGTTGCTCTCCCTTTTCTTCTCCTTCCTCTTCCTTCCCTTCCTCTTCTGTTCTCCTTCCCCTTCTTCTTTCCCCCCTCCCTCCTTTTCTTTCCCTTTCTTCTGCTTCTTTTTCCCTTCCTCCTTTCTTGCCTTTTTAATCCTTCTCCTCCTCTCTTCTTCTTCTTCTTCTTCTTCTTCTTCTTCTTCTTCTTCTTCTTCTTCTTCTTCTTCTTCTTCTTCTTCTTCTTCTTCTTCTTCTTCTTCTTCTTCTTCTTCTTCTTCTTCTTCTTCTTCTCCTTCTCCTCCTCCTCCTCCTTCTTCTTCTCCTTCTCCTGCTTCTCCTTCTCCTCCTCCACCATCACCACCTTTCTCCTTTTCCTTCTCTCCCCACTTTTCCTTTTTCCTCCTTCTCCTTCTCTCTTTTCCTCTTCCTCTCTTCTTTTCTTCTTCCCATACCCCTTCCCTCCCCTTATTTCTCCTTTCTTATTTCCCCTCCTTCTCTTCATTTTTTCTGTTTTTCCTTCTATATCCCCTTTTCCTTCACCTTTTGTTGTTTTCTCTTCCACTCCTTCTCTCTCCTTCTTCCCGTTTTCCTTCCTGTTCCCTCTCTTTCCCTTCCCCTTCCCTTTCTCCTCCCTCTTTCACTTTCCCCTTTCTCCTTCCCTTCTCCTTCTCTTTCTACTCTCCATTCAACTACTTCTGCTTTCTTCTTTTTCTTCTTTTCCTTCCTCCTTTTCCTCCTCTACTTCCCCTCCCCCACCTTTCCCCTTCTCACAAGCTTTTAAAGATCGGGTACCACAGAGATTGAAAATGTGGCTCTATTTTTCATGAAATGCCTGGGAGGGATTAAATGCAGGAGAGCACTGCAGGACACTGTCCAGCCCACCTGTTCATATCAAATTGTTGGCAATTGTGTAAGGCAGGGTTATTTTCTTTCAGAACTCAGACAGAGTAAACACTTCAGAAAGTACATTTAGTGCTGTTGAGAATTACTCAGCTGACAGCCACAGGC
>NW_015392949.1:0-2908 GCF_001527695.2 Protobothrops mucrosquamatus
GTTGATTTGCAAGTACAACATTGATTGATCAAGTGCCATTAAGTCAATGCAAATTCTTCACATTCACATAGATAGATTTTTTTCCATATTGACCTGTTCCCAACCTGGTCTTTCAGCTCTTCTAAAGATGCAATTACCATACCCATAATTAAGTCCATCTACTTCTTTGCTGGTCATCCTCTTCATCCACTTAATACCATTTTATAATGCCTTAATAAGATCACACTTGGAATACTACATCCAGTTTTGGTCACCACAATGTAAAAAAGATGTTGAGACTCTAGAAAGAGTACAGAGAAGAGCAACAAAGATGATTAGGGGACTGGAGAATAAAACATATAAGGAACGGTTGCTGGAATTGGGTATGTCTAGTTTAATGAAGAGAAGGACGAGGGGGGACATGATAGCAGTCTTCCAGTATCTCAGGGGCTGCCCCAAAGAAGAGGGAGTCAAGCTATTCTTCAAAGCATCTGAAGGCAGGACAAGAAACAACAGATTGAAACTAACCAAGGAACAAACCAACCTAGAAGTAAGGAGAAATATCCTGGCATCCAGAAGTTGTAGGTGCTCCAACACTGGAAGTTTTTAAGAAGAGATTGGACAATGATTTGTCTGAAATGGAATAGGGTTTTCTGTTATTCCCTTTCCTTCCACCTTTCCCAGCATTAGACTCTTCTCCAGACAGCTGGGTCTTCACATAATGTATCTGAAGTAGGATATTTAGAGCTTGATTATCTGTGTCTCGGGAGAGAACTCTTGAGTTGATTAGTTTGATGATCCATTTTTAAAAAAATTTCTAGCATTGAAATGCAATAGTGATTAGCACAATCTGCAATGATGGACTTATCACCTTTTCAAATGTTCCAATCTTTTCCAGTGAAGGAGACGATACATGAAACATCATAAGGAGGAAGCCCACTCTTTAGAAAATATAAATAAATCCAAAATCTGTGTCTACGTTTTCTACCACCAGAGCCTTCTTTCTAATTCACTCGCGGTTATGCAATTTTCGCCTGATGACACTTCATCAGCTTTGCATTCTGTTATTTTGTCTTTCCATTTTTTGAGAATAGGTGAACTGGAAATATTTTAAACTGTTGTTTAATAATTCCTTTTAGCTATCCTACCAATCCCTCCTGATTGCAAAGCAATTTTTATAATTCGAAAATCAGAATAAGGGTTTTTGAAAGATGATTCACTGAAGTGTTTTGATGCAGATCTATGCCCCTTATTAACGATGCTTAATAAGACTCTTCAGTTTCTGTGTTCTTCAAATTTATTCTTTTCCCCCCCTTTTCTTGTTCATTTATTAGAAAGCAGCTTAGAATTTACTGTTCCTGTCCTCTAACACAATTAATATTGAATGGGAAAAGGTACTATTTAATCAGTGAGGTTATTCATCTGAAATATAATGGCATTTTTCCTGCTGCCTATATATATATATTTTTCAAAGATAGAGAAAAAAAATCTCAAAGATCCTAAGAAGGACCAATCTTTTGAATTGTTAGGTATAAACAGCCTAGTTACCCATACGGTATATGCTTCTTCAGAAGCAAGTGACTTATTTATCTAAGCTTAAACTATATTACTAATAATAGTAATAAATAAAGTTGGAAGAGACCTTGGAGGTCATCAAGTCCAACCCCCTGCTCAGGGAGGTAACCCTATACCATTTTGGACAAATGGCTATCCAGTTTCTTCTTAAAAACTTTCAGTGTTGGAGCATTCACCGCTTCTGGAGGCAGGTTGTTCCACTGGTTAATTGTTCTGTCAGGAAGTTTCCCCTTAGTTCTAGGTTGCTTCTCTCCTTGATTAGTTTCCATCCATTGCTTCTTGTCCTGCCTTCAGGCGCCTTGGAGAATAGCTTGACTCCCTCTTCTTTGTGGCAGCCCCTGAGATATTGGAACACTGCTATCATGTCCCCCCTTGTCCTTCTCTTCATTAAACTAGATATTCCCAATTCCGGCAACCGTTCCTTATATGTTTTAGCCTCCAGTCCAGTCTTTGTTGCTCTTCTCTGTACTCTTTCTAGAGTCTCAGCATCAAATACTGCACCAAAACTGGATGCAGTATTCCAAGTGTGGCCTTACCAAGGCATTGTAGAGGGGTATTAATACTTCGCGTGATCTTGACTCTATTAATTGAAAACAATAAGATAAACATGCCACAATGAAAAATCCCATTAATTTCATAATTTGATAAATTAATTTCACAGAAGGTAGCTCCCTAGAGAAGTCTACTATGCTAAGAAGGTCTATGGAGAGTCTCAATCGTCCAGGTGATGGTTCCCTCAAAGGTGCTTTTTCAAAAGGCAACTGGACTTTCTTAGTTTTTCCTTGAAGACATTTCACTTCTCATCCAAGAAGTTTCATTGGTTCTGGCAGGATGAGGTAGGAGATGGAAGGATTAGTTCTGACAGGGCGAGAATGGGAATGGAAGGATCATATTTTTTAGCAGTCATCTGGACATTAACGCTCTCTCTGAGAATGATTGAGGTCACTTGGGAGTTTATCAGGGTCACCTGAATCAGAGTGCAAATGGCCGCGCGGGCGGTGTTGGGAGGGACTCGTCGCTCCCATGTGACACCGCTGCTGCGCGAGCTGCATTGGTTACCAGTGGCCTTCCGGGTGCGCTTTAAGGTATTAGTTACCACCTTTAAAGCGCTCCATGGCATAGGACCCGGCTACCTCCGAGACCACCTTCTGCCGCAGATTCCTTCCCACAGACCTGTACGCTCCCACAGAGTGGGTCTCCTCAGGGTGCCGTCGGCCAAGCAGTGTCGGCTGGCGACCCCCAGGGGGAGGGCCTTCTCTGTGGGTGCCCCTACCCTCTGGAATGAACTACCCCCCGAGATCCGGATAATTCCGGATCTCCTTACCTTCCGTCGCGCCCTCAAGACATGGCTCTT
>NW_015392949.1:4070-16261 GCF_001527695.2 Protobothrops mucrosquamatus
CAGAGCATTTGAGTGAATCCTATCTCTGAATTTCTCCAGGGGAAGGAGAAACGATCAACTTATTTCTCAAGAGCAATGAGAATATTAGCATCCTAGGCTGGAACTATCTTACTTCAGAATACTATATGGAGATCTGATTCTCTGGAGAAGTCTCTGATGCTGGGGAAGATGGAAGGAAAGAGAAGATATGGATGACCAGCAGCAAGGTGGATGGACTGGACAGTTACTTGTCTGAAATGGTATAGGGTCTCTTGCTTGAGCAGGAAGTTGCACTAGAAGATTTCCAAGGTTCCTTCCAGCTCTGTTCTGATTGACTCAGTTACATAGTGATGAATGAACTATTAGAAGACCTGAAATATAAGGTTAGGGTCAAATCACCATGACAAAAATCTATCTATCTATCTATCTATCTATCTATCTATCTATCTATCTATCTATCTATCTATCTATCTATCTATCTATCTATCTATCTATCTATCTATCATCTATCTATCACCTATCCATCCACCCACCCATCCACCTACCTACCTACCTATCTATCTAAAGAGTTGTCACAGACTTGATGGCACTCAATCAATCAATCAAATTTTTAAAAAATGTCAATTGGAGGAGGTTCACCTTGGGATTTAACTCTCTAATTTGTGAGCAGAGGAATTGGGTGAATCATTACTTAAATGTGGGAAATTCAAACATTTATAATGCAGGGATTCCCACTTATGATGCAGGGATTCCCACCCACTTATGGGTGATTTAGAGTTGCCCACAAGTGCCCATAGTTGTCCTGGCATACCTATGCTGCAAAGAGGGTGGATAGGCAAGCATAGGTTGTAGATGGCCCTGAAGAGCCAAAGCAAACAACTATGTGTTTTGCGGAGGTGTGCATCCTGCATGCTGATTGGTTGATCGGACTTCCTGTTTTGTGCTTTGCTCTTTGAGGGGCCCCTAGCCAGAACATTAAAATTTGCAGGTGTACGAATGCAATAGCTATGCAACCATCTGCGAATGACGGACACATATGTTCCCACACGTGAGTGCCGGAGAAGTTTGCTTGAGCCCTAAGTGGTGAGAATCGCAGTGCCTCTGAAAAAGGTTAAGAGAAGAATTTCCAAATTTTGTTTTGTCCAATTAAATAAAAACTGGCAGAGGGGGGAAAAATCGGAGGGGGGGAGGAGAATATACCCAAGAGAAAAATTCATGTAATTTTCCTCTCCTCACCCCCAAAAGAACCAGTTTAGAAATTCACACATTCTGCATGAAGTTTCTAAACATCCCTTTTATTTTCATGCAAATCTGGCTTTAAAACAAACAAACAAACAAACCAAGAAATGATGAATGAATTTCAAAATGAAATGGGAAGAACTTAGAGGGAAAGCTTTGAGGGAGTGAAGAGGACAGGAAAGAAACGTGTTGCAGGTCCTCCGTCTAGTAGCATTGCCCAAACCGAGGTTGAAACTTACTGTCTTAGACAACAGGGTAGTGGAACAACATCTCATATAGATAACACCATTTGTTTCATTCCCTTCATTGTCTTGAAGGCTTCAATCCTATGAAGAAAGTTCTTTGTATTGACAAGACGCCAACGCAGGTTCTTATTTTGCTCAAACTTCACATACAATCTCTTCTCCCTACTCAGAGATCCATGTGCTTTTCTATTCCTGCTACAGTGTGAAAGGTTTTTGAAGGTTTATTTATAGCTGGCTATTGCCGATGGAAGAAAAAGAGGAATTGAAATGTTTTCATTATGTGTTTGGACAAGGCGTATATTTTAAGTGCTCCATTTTAAAATCAGACACAACGTTCAAGGGAGCTTAAATGACTTCCTAATAGCATTCAGCAATTTGGATGCACTTAGAAGTGACACTGTCTGTTTGGGCAGATCAGTTGTTGAAATACCATTTATCAAAATGGCTCCCAAAACACTGTATTACATAAGCATCTTAGGCACACCTACCTATCACTGTCAAAAGCCTAGCTTTTTTTGATAGTCCATTTTTCAACCATTACAGACACATTCATGCCCATCACAACATTCCTTTTTTTTTTGAGTAAGCAACATCATACAAAGCGTACAAAGGGAGTAAGAAATACGAAGCTAAGGAAATTAAAGGCATTAAATTGAAAAAGAAAGAAAGAAAGAAAGAAAGAAAGAAAGAAAGAAAGAAAGAAAGAAAGAAAGAAAGAAAGAAAGAAAGAAAGAAAGAAAACGTAGCTAATTCTAGTTTACAGCTGCCAAAAAGGCCAACACAGTGCTGGGCTGCATTAACAGAGGGATAGAATCAAGATCACGTGAAGTATTAATACCACTTTACAAGGCCTTGGTAAGGCCACACTTGGAATACTGCATCCAGTTTTGGTCACCACGATGTAAAAAAGATGCTGAGACTCTAGAAAGAGTACAGAGAAGAGCAACAAAGATGATTAGGGGACTGGAGGCTAAAACATATAAGGAACGGTTGCTGGAATTGGGTATGTCTAGTTTAATGAAGAGAAGGACAAAGGGGGACATGATAGCAGTGTTCCAATATCTCAGGGGCTGCCACAAAGAAGTGGGAGTAAAGCTATTTTCCAAGGCGCCTGAAGGCAGGACAAGAAGAACAAATGGAAACTAATCAAGGAAAGAAGCAACCTAGAACTAAGGAGAAACTTCCTGAGAGTTAGAACAATTAACCAGTGGAACAACCTGCCTCCAGAAGTGGTGAATGCTCCAACACTGGAAGTTTTTAAGAAGAGACTGGACAGCCATTTGTCCAAAATGGTATAAGGTTTCCTGCCTCAGTAGGGAGTTGGACTAGATGACCTCCAAGGTCCCTTCCAACTTTATTATTATTATTATTATTATTATTATTATTATTATTATTATTATTATTATTATTATTATTATTATTATTATTATTATTATTATTATTATTATTATTATTATTATTATTATTATTATTATTATCTGGATCATCGCACAGTCAACCAGATGTTCAGACTAGATTTGGCATTTTGTCTACCTGTCGAGTCCTTACCAAGGACCTGGGATAGGCAGATGTGGATGTTTGATGGTATTACAGATATCGTCGCAGGATGGAAGCAGTTCCTAGTAAGGCTGCCTTTTGCAATTGACTAATAGCAAATTTGTCAATGCCAGTTGTTTGATGGTATTACAGATATCGTCGCAGGATGGAAGCAGTTCCTAGTAAGGCTGCCTTTTGCAATTGACTAATAGCGAATTTGTCAATGCCAATTCAAGTGGTGCTCCAGTTGTTTTGGGATTGTACCCAAGGCGCCTATTGCTATTGGTATTATTATTATTATTATTATTATTATATAAAACATATCTACATTAAAACATGAATAAATTAAAACCAAAGGTTAAAAATCAAGGATCTGTGGGGAGGGTAGGGGCGGAGTGTGTGCATGAGGGGGAAATTGGGATCTTGTATTACTCGATCCACCACCTCCACTGTGGTGTTCCCCTGCTGTCATGCCACCGTCTGAGCCTGTATCTGCTGAGGAAGATGAGATGGAACTGGAGCAGGTGAAGATCAAGGGGGAGGCGTCGTTGGCTTTGGAGGAATATGGGGAGGAGCAGGCCGAGGCAGGCCAGGGCCTTTCAAGATTGGGACGGCTTGAAGGCAGGGAGGAACAGTATGGTTTTGCTGGTTGGTTTGAGCTCCGAAGTGGGACAGTCTCTGCTGGAGGGGGCTCACAGGGTAAGATCTCATCCCCATGCCATCAGCCCCCTTGATTTTACTTTTTAAAATAAAATTCTTCTTAAGTTTAATTGTTTCTATATTTATCTTATTTTTTTACTCTCTGTAAGATGCCCAAAGTCACCTTATTGGTGAGATGTGTGGCATATAAATAAATAAATAAATAAATAAACAAACAAACAAACAAACAAACAAACAAACAAACAAACAAATAAATAAATAAATAAATAAATAAATCCATGCTAGTTTCCACCATGTCAACAACTTGGTTGCTTGGTTGCTTCATGTAGAAACTCATCAACTCCCATGCAACCACATCTTTGAGTTTCATCTTCCATCTTTCCCATTTGCCGTCCTTTTTTTTAATTTTATTTTTTAATAACATTTTAATAAATTGTACAGCAAAATACAAACTACAAAGCGAATAGTAGGACACAATGGGGAGGAAAAAGGGAGAATAAAAAGTGCTGTCAAAGTTCTGACTGACAAACCCAACCAAGCAAACACTTAATGCAAAGCTTTATTGAGTACACCATTTGGGCACATATGAAAGTAAAACCAGCTCTGACAACACCCTTCCGAAACCCATATAGTAAAAGCATTGACTTCTTCCTCCTCCCTCTGGGTCAGGTCACGTTGCCCAATCAAGTAGAAAAATATTGTGATGGGAGAACGTCTCTGGGCCTGGCCAGTCACCTGGCAATTATCCTTGGTTCTCATGCTTTCTTAATTGTTGAAGTCTGGATGCCAAACCTCTCTCCTCCCCCCGAGAGTTTATGAGAAGCTGAGCTGAGAAGCAAGCAAAACTGTGCTTTGAAACTTGACAGGTGCTGTTTCAAGAGGCAATTGAACTCTCTTTGTTTTTCCTTGAAGATGTTTTGCTTCTCATCCAAGAATCTTCTTCAGCTCTGACTGACGTTCTGGTCAGAACTGAAGAAGCTTCTTGGATTAGAAGCGAAACATCATCAAGGAAAAACAAAGGAAGTCCAGTTGCCGCTTAAAAAAGCACCTTTGGGACACCCATAATCTGGACAGACATTTCCCATTTGCTCTTCCTCCATATTTGCAATTCAGTTCTCCTTTGTTTTCCTTTGTTCTCTCTCTCTAGGAGTGCACCAGCTCAATGTAAATATTTGATATAGGTTGCTTCCTGTTGTATTCAATGAGCATTCATTCAGCACTCGTATATGCTTGACCTTTTCTTTCACTCACACTTCTAAAATACCCTGCACTCCTGCATTCCACTCATGTTTATGTTTCTCCTAACCTCTCTCTTCCTACCTCAACAAAGCAGAAAGGAGCTCTCTCATAAACAGCAATCTTAGCTTCTTTTGACAAACCTTCATTTCTTGATGCACACCATATATTACCATCTGTCTTCCTGCCAGCACTCAAGTATCTCAAATTTTCTCCTTCCATTTCCTCATCTTTCAGAAATGTTCTCGTAAAACTACACAATTTGTGCTCGCTGTAGTTGTCACCCCATTAATGTCAAATTTGCAATCGTTCACTCTGTTTTCTCTGGGAAAGGCACCTATATGTGGCCTTTGTGGTTAATTTTCATGTCCACACTCCACATTATGACATGCAATCACAGGGGCGATATTTGAGTTTTCAGCCAACAACAAAATATAGCAAGAGCATTTAGACTTATGTACCACCCTATGATGCCTTACAGCAATCTCTGGGTGGTTTATAGCATATATCCAGTGATGGGATTCAGCCGGTTCACACCACTTCAGCAGAACCAGTAGCTAATTTTTTGTTGCCCAGGCCCAGAATGGACTTCTGGAAGCAGCATCCACACAGAGAACTGGTTGTTCACATATTTGAATCCCACCATTGCATATATCCCCCAGCAGTCTGGGTTCCTCATTTTAGTGATCTCAGAAGGATGGAAGGCTGAGTCAACCTTCAGCCCTGTCAGGATCAAACTCCAGGTTTTGGGCAGTGTTAGCCTGCAATAATGCATTCTAACCACTGCACCACCATGGCTTCTCTGGTGCAAATATCTGGTGCAACCAGTGGTGGAATTCAGCCAGTTTGTACCACTTCGGTAGAAGTGGTAGCTAATTTTTTGTTGCCCAGGCCCAGAATGGACTTCAAAAGCGGCATCTACACCGAGAACTGGTTGTTCACATATGGGAGGGAGGGAACTGCCAATGATCTTTTCGGCCATCCTCACCACCCTCTGCACCACCCTTCCTGTCTGAAGCAGTGATGCTTCCAAACCAGACTGTGATGCTGTATGGCAGGATGCTCTTGATCGTCCCCCTGTAGAAAGTGGTCAGGACAGGGGAAGGAAGATGTGGTTTTCTCATGCGACGCAGAAAATGCAGTCACTGCTGCGCCCCCTTCACCAGGGTCTTGCTGACCCTCCATTTAGTCTGTTGGAATATTAATCTACTCTGGGTCCTATGCTTTATTTTCCTGCAACTGTCCTATATTCACTGTAGTTTCTTTCCATTTTTCCTTTTCTTCCATGCCAAGATTTTATTGGGTGCTAGTAAACACTAGTGTGTCACCCAAAGTGTCATGGCATGTCAACTTTGACACATATGTCATAGATTCATCATCAATGCCATTTACAGACTGTTCAAGGAGTAGAATGTGTGTGTATGCACATTCTTCTGAAGATTGCTCAGAAAATGCTAGCGATTTCGGGGTCAATTCAACGTTTATCCCCAAACCTAGGAATTGTCCAAATAGTGCCATACTAAATATGTGGTTCTGATAAGGCTGTTTTTGTAAACTAAATGTTGTGATGGAGGGAGAGTTAAGAAGAAGAGGATGATATGGGGTCAACATATTCTCCAAAGCAGGACAAGAAGAAACAGATGGAAACTAATCAAGGAGAGAAACAACCTAGAACTAAGGAGAAATTTCCTGACTATGAGAACAATTAATCTGTGGAACAACTTGCCTCCAGAAGTTGTGGGTGCTCCAACACTGGAGATTTTTAAGAAGAGATTGGACAGCCATTTGAGTGGAATGGTATAAGGTCTCCTATTTGAGCAGGGGTTGGACTAGAAGACCTCCAAGGTACCTTCCAACTCTGTTTTATTCTGTTATCAGCAGCAAGGTAGATGTTTCAATGATGATGAGTGCATTTTTGGGAGACTTGAAAGAACAGGTTACGGATAGAGCATCATGGAGAAAATCCATCTAAGTTGTTGCTAGTAGTCAAAAATGACTTAATGGCCCATAATCTATCACTCATTCAATATATTGTCAAATGATTCTGTAAGCTATTTTGACGATTCTGTTATCATGGCTCCTAATGTCAAATAATTGTGGGGGAAAATATTTTTTCCCAGTTTATTTCTTAATCTCTGTATTTCAGTTATTGAGTTCCAAGATAGTACAACTTTTCCCAGTTCCTTCAGAAATATTTTGATATTATTTGGTGTGGCTATATCTAAAAGTAAGATTGGGTTTCTTCAATTATTGTGATAGCTGGCATGTTGTGTAATAGAAGCCTTTGTACCTGAATTCAGAAACTACACGAATGTTTTATGTGGTCATTCCACAGCTCATTTTCAACATAATGAGCATCCCAATCCATTCTTTAAAGATAAATTTCAAAGTATAATTGTTGCCACTTGATCCTATCGGATCTTGAAATCCACCTGGATGATTTTGTTAAGGAGTTTTATTAAGTAAAAAATCAATCAATGTTTAAGAAACCATACTAGATATCAAGTACAAATAGCCAATAACGATGTGTGTAGATGTCAAGTAGAAGATTCTTGAGAGTCCTATGGACTGCAAGGAGATCAAACCAGTTAATCCTAAAGCAAATCAACCCTGACTATCCTTTGGAAGGACAGAGACTGAAGCTGAAGCTTAAATACTTTGGCCACCTAATGAGAGGACCCCGATGTTGGGAAAGATGGAAGGCAAAAGGAGAAGGGCATGGCAGAGGATGAGATGGTTAGACGGTGTCATCAACGCAATGAACATGGGATTGGGTGAACTCCAGGAGACAGTGGAGGACAGGGGGCCTGGCATGGTGTGGTCCGTGGGATCTTGGAGAATTGGACAGGACTTAGGAACTGAACAAAAACCAAGTGCTACTCAAAAACTAGGTGCTGCTGTTGTTGCTGTTGTTGTTGTTGTTGATGATGATGATGCTAATGATGTTATTCTTAAGTTTAAGAATTTCTAAAAAGCAACCAAAAAATTGAAATGAGCTATTATTGAAGAAAGGCAACATGTATTGAATAGTTTTGATTTCAGCTTGAAGAACATCAACTCACAGCTGCAAAATGATATCTCTGCTTGGCTCGGAGTCATCTGGAATAACATATCCATGCCTGGTTAAAGAGCTCCGCCTGGCTTTTCACAGCAAATGTCAGTTACAAAATCACCTCCAGCCAATGGATGTGGAGCTAATAGCGATACGTGTAGTCTTTACCAACAAAGCATATGCTGAGATTCTCTGGGTAGCTGAATTATTTATGGTCAGCCCAAAGTAACTCTGACAGCCTTTGAAGTTTGTTCAGATTTGCCAAAGCGAGGGAAGAAAACCATGTCCATTTCCACACACCTCTGTGTTTTTAATTATCAGTGTTATGGATTAGGTGATTGGGAGACATTTCAAACTTTGGGCTGAGTTCTTCAGTTGAATGTCATGGCTGACATTTTGACTTTTTTGACTGCCCCCTTATTGGATGTTATTGTGCTTTATAAATATTGAGAGATACACAGATATTGTGCTTGATAAATATTGCTATCCACACAAATACACAGTGCAGGATTGACCTTTGGGACATAATAGAATTAACCCACCACCATCAGAATACCAGAAAGGCACACTCAGACTCAGGTCAAAGTTCATGCCACAGGAACAACTTCAAACAAAAGGTTCAAGAAGGTATAAAAACCCACTCCCTACCTGTGCTCGCTCTCTTTTCTTCCAGAGCCATCTTCCTGTCTGGCTCTCCTCTTCAATAAACTGCAACCTTCTTTCTAAAGCAGTCACCATGTTGTTTATTCCCGGCTTGGACTGAACCACGATGAAGACTTTTCCTGCAACAACACACACAACACTTCTGAATCATTTTCATTTTGTTGTCATTTGCTATTTTCTTTCATCTATGAATCTTATTTGGCAATCCTTCCTTATTTGGCAATCCTTCCTAGGAAATGCAGGTTTACTGGAGAGAAATGTATGTAGGTTTTTCACAACAGTTTTTTTTAAATAAAATGTTTCCAGGCTGTGGTTTATGGATGCATTTTTCTTCACTGTAGTTATAGTGTTTCAGGATACAGCTTTTCCTCACATGCATTATTTTTCAGGATTTGTTTTTCACCTCTAGTGAAAAATTCTGTTAATTTTCAGTTTTTTCTCCCTGTTTTTAATTTCCTTGCAGCCCATGAATTAATGGGATACAGTGACTTAGTTGGACCCATACTAGCTGTGTTGCTACTAATATGTTTAGTGTGTACATTTATTTAAATTAATCAAAATGTACAGCTAAATTAATCAAAATGAATTTAGGCAGAAGATGGACAGGTAACTTGTTTTGTCAAACAGTAATGAAAATAATATTTACTAAACTTATATGCCTCCCACATGCAACTGTGGGCAGTTTACAATTGTTAAAAACATTTAAGACAAAAATCAGCACAAAAAAACAGAGTAAACAAAGAACGGAACAATGGTGGCAAAGAAACAAAAAACAAAAAAAAGAAAAAAGAAGAAAGGAGCATTGTTGTCCTTGCCAAAAATCTGGACAAATTGTTTATGTTGGAAGGAGTTTTATTTATTTATTTGTATCCCACCTTTTTTTATTTTTGAAAATAACTCAAAGTGAGTTAGAATATATCTAATACCTTTCTCCTCCTATTTTTCACATAACAACAACTCTGTGAAGTGGGTTAGGTTCAGAGAGAGGGACTGGCACAAGGTCACCCAGCCAGCTTTCATGCTTAAGGTGGAACTAGAATTCACTGTCTCCTGGTGATTGATCCAAGATCATGCAATAGGTTTTCATGCCTAAGGTGGAACTAGAACTCACTGTCTCCTGGTGATTGATCCAAGATCATGCAATAGGCTTTCACGCCTAAGGTGGAACTAGAACTCACTGTCTCCTGGTGATTGATCCAAGATCATGCAATAGGCTTTCATACCTAAGGCAGGACTAACTCACTGTCTCCTAGTGAATGGACCAAAGTCAACTAACTGGCTTTCATGTCTAATGTGGGACTAGAACTCATGTTCTCCCATTTTCTAGTCTGGTACCTTAACCACTAGACAAACTGGCTCTCTCTAAATACCCATAACATGTTCTTCTCATGAGCTCTTTAGTAAACTATTAGTTCTACAACTGAATCAAAGAATCTACCTGGTCTGAATAAATAGCAATTTATAGATCTGGCTATGGAAGTAATATTGCTTTTTCTGAAAAGTGTTAAATAACGCACAGCAATTGTGCACCCAGTTGGAGACATGGACTACAAATACAGCAAAAACAAACTACTAAAAATCAAATAAATAAAGGATCGAGGATGTTCTTTATCTAAGAATTCTTTACCATGCCTTTCAGCTTTGAGAAGGATAATCAGGAGGGTTTACAATCAAAGATATATAATGATAAAAATGTACAGTTGTTGTTTTTTTTTAAAAAAAACCCCAAAAAACAAAATCCCCCCCTTCATCAAATCTCCATATTTCCAAAAGGGAACTAAAAAGGACCTTCAGCTGAAAGCCAATTAATATTTTCAAGTGTTATGAAGCAATTAGCAACTCAGATACATGGACAAAAATGTGCAATTATGAGAAAATGCTCATTGAAATTCATTATATTAGGGGATACTATTTACTACCGCATGCAATTTTTTTTGAGGCACAGATTTAATTTGAAGCCAATTTGAGCTCATTTCTGAACTGAATTGACATTCCAAATCAAACAGCTGATTCACTTTGAATAATTGAATTGAGCCGGGCAGATCTTATTTATTTTTGATTTAGATTGATTCATCTGACTTTTATAATGTAGCTGCCCAGATGCAGGGAGGGAGATAGGTAGATTCTAAATTGGATAAATAAAATAAACAACGTACAAAATAAATAAAATAAAAATAAAAATGCATCGTTGTTGTACAAACTGAAGTATCACCCAATTGCCTGAACATCATTTAACAATCCAAAACAATTGTAATGGGTTCACGCGCAATCTGTAACCTCCTATTTTTAGAAGGAGATAGAAAAAAAATGAACAAAAATGTATTTACAAATATAATGGGGGAGTTGAGTTTAGAAACTCATGTAGAAATGGAACAAAAATTCATTTCAGATAAAAAAATGAGAATAATAAACACATCAGTACATTCACTGATCTGGATTTGAAATTCTCTTCAAAGATATTCCTACACAAAAGAGCTTCCACACTCAACTTGGTATGTCTCACACTATAATTCCCATCACCCTTTATCTTTAGCTGGAATAGCTGTAAATGAAAACATCTGGAGAGCTTCTGGATAAGGAAACGTACATTATGGTTACTGATCCCTGGCCTGTTGGACTTGGCAAAGGTGAACTAAGTCACTTTTTGGTATGTCATATTTAGGGACATAAAATGTTCATTCCATTACATGAAATAACCATTTTA
Organism: Protobothrops mucrosquamatus; assembly: GCF_001527695.2. NCBI lineage: Eukaryota > Metazoa > Chordata > Lepidosauria > Squamata > Viperidae > Protobothrops > Protobothrops mucrosquamatus. The sequence goes on from NW_015392949.1 coordinate 15,385, forward strand.
TGTATTGAAAAAGTTGAGTGGGTCTTCAAAGTGTAGCCATAAATGCTCCCGAGGATGACATCATGACATGTTGTTGCTTTCAGGAACCATGATTTGGAAAGCAAGATAACGTTATGGTAGTTTATGATAACCTTTATGGCAAGATAATCTTTATGGATACTTGTGGAAGGAAGCCTATGTATCTAAGATTCAACATTCCAGTTTCCTCAGAAATAACCAAGATTCCTCCCAATATATTGATCCTCTGAGGTGGCTTTTGTATTCAGAATAACAGAATTGGAAGGGACCTTGGAGATCTTCTAGTTTTGGACAAATGGCTGTCCAGTGTCTTTTTAAAAACCTCTAATGTTGGAGCATCCACAACTTCTGAAGGCAAGTCATTCTACTGATTAGTGTTGTAACTGTCAAGTAATTTCTCCTTAGTTCTACATTGCTTCTCTCCTTGATGAGTGTCCATCCATTGCTTCTTGTCCTGCCTTCAGGTGCTTTGGAGAATAGCTTGATTCCCTCTTCTTTGTGGCAGCTCCTTAGATACTGGAACACGGCTATCATGTCACTCCTAGTCCTTTTCACTAAACTAGACATACCCAATTCCAGCAATCCTTCTTCATATGTTTTAGCCTTCAGTTCCTATTCCTGGAAGTTCATTAGCTGGAACACATCTAGAAATCCTGAGTAATTTCTTGTCCCAAGTGGTGCTAATTGACATTCCTAAGTAGTCTAATAGCCCAGTTAAATGGAAATAATTAAATCCTATTCTTTAAAATTCTTAAGAAAAAACCCTACCCTGAAATATAACTCCTAGAATTTGACACAGTTTTGAAAAATGCAGTGCATTAAATAACTGCTTAGCAGCCTATTATACCAAGTCAAACTT
>NW_015392950.1:0-1162 GCF_001527695.2 Protobothrops mucrosquamatus
CATTTTCTAAACATTTAATGTTTGTATTAAGGTGTAAACTGAAAATGCTTGATTAATACAGTGTACATCATTAGGAAAAAAAGAGGATAACTATAAAAAATTGATATTACAAATGAAAAAAGATTTTGAGGCCTGGGGGAAATTACAATTATCATTACTAGGTAGGATTGCGTTGATTAAAATGAATATATTACCAAGACTATTATATTTATTCCAAACAGTCCCGATAAAATTAGAGAATTTTTTTTTTGAAGAATTGGACAAAATAATAAACAAATTTATTTGGTTGGGCAAAAAAGCACGAATAAACATGAAAATGTTACAAGATAGTAGAAGTAGAGGTGGACTTGGGCTCCCAAAATGGGAAATTTACTACCAAGCAGTTGGACTATTCTGGATTAAGGATTGGATAAACCTAGACAATAAAAGGGTTTTAATGATTGAAGGGCATGACCTCCAGGCAGGCTGGCATGCCTTTTTATGGGGAAAACATAAGAAAACACACACATATTTTTATCAGCATCAGATAAGAGATGCGCTGATTCGGACGTGGGAAAAAGTTAAAAAAAGACACTATAGGAAAATCCCAAATTGGATTTCACCGATGGAGGCAATGATCCATCCTAACACCTTGGATAAAAAAAAGATGATTAGATACAAAGAATTACTAGATAACCAAGGAAACATCAAATCAAGAGAAGAATTAGATTGGTGGCCATACTTACAGATCCAATCTAAACATAGTAAGGATATGGAAGAGCATGGAATAAACCAGACCCCACACCAATTGGATAAAATTTTAACAGATAAGGAAGGAAAATTTCTAACCAAAACTTATAAATATTTATTAGAGGTAGATTTGGAGGAAGAAATAGTGAAAGGGCCAATGATAGCATGGGCACAAAATGTGGGCCGAAATATAAAATTGGAAGAGTGGGAAAGATTATGGAACAGAAATTGTAAATTTATTTATTTATTTATTTATTTATTTATTTATTGTATTTATATCCCGCCCTTCTCCTTTCGGACTCAGGGCGGCTGACAAATGATAAAAAGCTAACATATTACACCTAATTTAAAATTTGATTAAAATGAAATATTTAAGAATGTCAAATTTAAAAGTAATTAAAACCCCTATAAAATCCCCTAGGCCAGTCCCGCT
>NW_015392950.1:3776-6935 GCF_001527695.2 Protobothrops mucrosquamatus
TTCGCCTGCCGATGGCAGATTGAGATCCCCCATGACTATAAGCCTGGGGGTCTCCACCGCCACCGCGGCTATCACGTCAGCTAGCTCAGGCAGGGCCGTTGACACATAGCAGGGGGCCAGGTATATTATCAACAGGCCCACTTGCACCCCTTGCCCCCACTTCACAAGAAGGGACTCAACACCGTCTATCTGAGGCACAATTGCATATAGGGAAAATCAATATAAAATGTTCTATAGATGGCATTTAACACCGGCGAGATTGGCTAAAATGTATAAAAATATGAATCCGGAATGCTGGAAATGTAAAAATAAGAAGGGAACATTCTATCATATGTGGTGGCTGTGCCCTAAAGCAAAGAGATATTGGGAACGGATAAGGAACTGGATACAGGAGATAACAAAGGTGCAAATTGAACTCAAACCTGAACTATTTCTTTTGGGTATAATAAATTTAAAGATGAAAAAACAACTCCAATACAACATTGAACATATATTAACAGCAGCCCACATAGTATATGCCCAGTGTTGGAAGGGTGAAAACATACCTACAAATGATATGATCATATACAAAATTCTAGAATGCGCGGAAATGAATAAACTTACGCTAGAACTAAAAGACAAGGAGGTAACGGAATTCTATGAAATATGGAACAAATGTTATGATTGGCTAGTACAGAGAAACAAAAAGACATGATTACTAATGTAAATAAATTGTAAATAATATATATGAGATGTATAACACAGTACTGTTAAGAAAAAATGTATTTTTATTTTTATTTTTGTTGTAAAAAGGAATAAATAAAAAAAAATTAAAAAAAGGAAAAACTATAAACATTAAGTCAAAGGTTTTCCATCAAATATTAGCATATAAAGTGTCTATATAAGAAAACCTGAAGTTTCCATAATGTCTACTCATAAATTTTCTAATTTGGGAATGGAAGTGTTGATTTAGTGTTAATTCTAATTATGCTGGATCAATGCTGGTCTATAAACATAAAAAGATGGCATAATTTGCTAAACCTAACATTCCTCTGAACCTGATCCATGGATCGTCACTGTCAATCATAAACCATAAAAGTAGGCCTTTAAAATATTGGCTTGGCTGAGCATTATGGTAGAGGCAGGGGAATCTATGTCACTTCAGATCTTGTTAGATTCCTCCTGAAATCAATCACAACCATCATGACTAAGCATCAGGGGTGATGGGAACTGATTTATATTTTTATTGTTCTGTCTTTTCTCTAGGTCCTAGGAGCTCAAGCCAATGGACACAGCAATTCTTTATATAACAATCCTGTTGCATAAGATGAAAATGACTAGTCCAAATTAATCTCATGAGCTTCTATGGTTGGAGGTGGACTTTAACCTTGGTTTTGTGGCCTTAACCCAACATTTTACCCATTATACTATGTAATGTAACCTTTTAGAGGATCATAACCTTTTTAGACTCATTTGGAAAGAGTTAGGAGTCCACAGTAAGAAAAATCATAGGGAGAAACTTCACATAATATTAAATGTGTCTTTGTATCAGAAGCTATTGTTATTGTTTTCAAAGTACATCATTATAGTAGACTGCCAATTCACAGATCCAAGGTATTCTAGGTATAGAATAATTAGTCTCTGCCTTCTTGAAAAATTTCTTTGCATTATGGCACAGGAGGAAAGAGTTACATTTTACTTATAAGCCTGATCCACTGTTAATTTTTGCCTGGCTAAAACTTTCCAAATACTTGAATTTTTCTCCCCACACCCCTCACCACAAGAACATTGAAAATAACCAGAATATATTAGTCCTGAAATTTAAAGTTTTTAATGGAAAGCCATCTGGGTAAGCTTTGGTTTGCTTTACCATGATTGGTTGAATGAACCAGAAACTGGTTACTATATTGAACTACATTCTACTTATATTGGGGGGGGAAGAGAGTGCAAACTAGATGAACTTACATCAAACCTATGGGTAGGGCTTGTGTCTTGGTTGGAACAAGATAGTAAAATATTTATTTCTACTACAGATTTGGTTTTCAGACAACAGTTGTTGGCCTGCAGAAAATACCTTATACTTTCATACTCTGTTATCTATTCTGTGCTGGTAACTTATATAACACAATTATGGGAACACAGATCCTGGTGACAAAAGTTAATTAGCCGTTAAATAGTCACATGCTCAGCCTAGAGCAGCTTATAAAATATGCATCATTAAAAAGGCCCCATGGGAAGGTTTTGAGAAAAGCTTTTGGAGATGGAATGGATTGGAGAGAAATAAACTCTCCTCATCCTGGATAAGGATAAAGATACTGAATCACATTTTAAAGGAAGAAAGGAGCTAAACAGCTTTAAAACAGCCATTCAATCTCCCAACGAAATGGTAGAGAGCAGCAGAGATGGCTGTGATTTGTATGTGGGTGGGTGATAACTGGACGATGGTTGGACGATGATTGGACAGTGAAATGAAAAAAAAAGAAAGAACAGAAAAAGAAAATTTCAAACCAGTTCTATTTTATTGCCTAAAAAAAATCAACTGTCACCAGTTGAACTCAACTTGAAGAAGATCTTACCTCACTTTACGGAAAGGATTGGCCTTCAAACATGAGAGGGGCTTTCTACTCCCCCTCAATTTCTTTGATTTGTCACCATTTGTGCTTCTGTCAGAGCAATAATAAACATCTGGTGGCTAGTTTCATGCTTTGTTTAAAGTCTGAGCTTAATATAGAACTATGCAAAGCTTCAAAAGGGCTCTTTTCCAAACAGCCTGTGGGAGTATCTCCCTGATTCTTAGAGGACTGACCTTTCTCATCACTTCAAGCAAGAAAAGCCACTTCAGAGCATTCCTACAAGCACTTTTTTTTCATCTGAAAGCAAATTGGGTGGTCAAGGCAGATCAGTTCTATATTATTACTTTTAACTGAGGTATCAAAAACAAGTGCATTTCTTCTATAGTGCGAATAGCTACAGAATGAGATTGAGTACGCCAACTTCATGCATCCCTTCCCTTGTCCAATCTTCAGCTTTAACCATTACCACTATTATTTCTCCATTTTCTAGTTTTCTAATTTTCATTATGATTCTGTATTTTTCATAAGAACCTGAATTATGTTTGCTGTTCAGAATGGCTTCCAGCCTTTTTAATCAGATAAATCATCAAGTTTCCCAATAATGTTT
>NW_015392950.1:6994-11378 GCF_001527695.2 Protobothrops mucrosquamatus
ATATTAAATTGCTTGAGGCAGTTGATATTATAGATATTTCAGTTGGAATTCTAAAGGAAAGAGGATAGATTTTATAACAGCCCAGTTTTTCAGGGTTGTTAAGAAAATGCAACATAGCACAAACAGCAATTTAGGATTAATGTATCGTACAGTCTTTTCAATTTTCTTCCACCATTCCTACCATAACTTCATTAGCAACAAATTCTAATTTTAGGAGGCCTTTGGCAAAATTGCATCTGCTAAGTTGCTATACCATGTGGGCCTTGAGAATCTCTGGAAAGTAACATTCTCTTCCCCACAGTGACTCCTTCAAAAGAGTGGAAATTGCTTTCAAATGCCCACTTTGGCTTTGAATCATACCTTGAGAGCTGACAGTCTACCTCTGGAGCAATACTTAAGATTAAAAAGCTATTAAGTGCCTTAATGTTTTTCTTTTAATCCCCAAACCCAGAGTTATTGGCAGTCTCAACTGAGATGCCAAGTTCCCATGCCAATCCCACCTGCAATCTTTTTGTATATGTTGCCTATTTTTTGTGAATTCTTTGTCTGCAACCAAATCAAAATGCCTACAATAAAAGAGCTGTGATCTCTTAAAACCTTAAACCTTAACTAAAAGAAAGTCCCAGTGGAACCCATTGTGCTTAACTCTGAAAAGACAGCTATACCATTCCCATGATTATATTTGTGGTCTTTCATAAGGTGCACTTAATCTTCATCACCAAGTAGGCACTAATAAGGAAGAAATGTGATGAGGGGAAAAAAGTAGTTGGAAATGGTTCATCTATTTAGTGCCCTGTGCTGGCAAACAATTGTTGTAGTTGGATGACATTTAAATCAGTAAAAAGAGAATTGGCCTGTACAGTTGAGATGTTTTGTTGTTGTTTTTCTTTTTCTTTTTTTTTTTAAAAAAAGCTTTTGACTAGGCTCATTTCTCCTCCCTGTGATTTCCATTATATAGCATTCCACCATGCACTAAGTACTTCAGATAATTGAGTTGGTTGGTATCAGACTAAATTACTGAATAACAAGCTAATGGCTTTTCCTCTTCTATAATAAATTAGTCTGGAGACTTTACCTATATAAAATACCATATTGTTACATGCCAGTTTTCTGATTGTTAGAATTTCTGTTATTGAGTTATTATGAGTGCTGTCACATGGTATCACTCTTCCTTCATTTTGATTGTTGCTTGGTTAAAATGTACTGTAAAAGTACAGAGTCCACCTTATTAGAGTCTAGCAGCCACATTGACAAACATTTTAACAGGAACCATTGATGCTACCTTCTTTGCCTCACTACACATTAACCATTTAAAGTATACAAAGTATACAAAGATCCAGGGCTGCCATGTTATTTTTCAGACTGATAAACACAATCCCACCTAGTTTGCTTAAATGGGAAGACAAAAAACAACACAATCACATCCATTATATTTTCCCAAGAAGTAATCATTTTTGACCTTCATCAAAAAAACATTATAATACACTGCCTGTTGCTTAATCACCACACAAAATGATTTTCAAAGTAATAATGATAGGACAAATCTGCTTAACTCTATTATCCCTTTATTACCCCCTGAATCAAATGGAAATATTTACATTTGAATTCTCAGAGATACTATATGGACAGGTAAGGAAGATGTATTATAAATAGGATGCATAAAATATTGGAGAAAATAAAGAAGAATGGCTAATGGTCATCATAAATTTGTGAAATTCTTCACTCTTTTTTCATTTATATATAGTGCAGAGAGTCATGTTCTGGTATGAGATCATATGTAAACTGAAATCTCCTTTATCCTTCAGTTTTGATTTTAGTAACCCTTATTTGATCACAAACAAAAGTTAAGCCAAGTAATCCAAATTTGCAAATAAACTAATATTAACACAGCAACAGTTTTCCAAAGCTTTCTGAAAGAGCAAAGTAAATTTCTGATTTTATTCCTTTGTGTATAAGAGATGGTAAAAGCTATTGTGTGTGTTTGAGGAAGCCTACTGCAATTCAGCCTCCAAGTTAGGTTGGATATTATTTAAATAACAAGTAAAAGAGAGATAGTAATAGTAAGACTGTTTTGTAAATAATTTGGAAAAAGTGCATCAAACCCCAGACAAACACAGGGTTTCTTCTATTGATTAAAGTATGCACAAGTTCTTTTTCCTCAGGCTTTTGTACAAGGTTTGAAGAAGATGCAGTTGCTTTAATGAAACATATCATTAAAGTATTGCTTCTTTAATATTAAACCAATTTGGCCTAAAGTGCACTAGGGAAGGGGGAATCCAACTCAGTTTTATTAGATTAGTTGACAAAGTTCATTGAAAGTATGAGACAGGTAAGTGATAGCTCTTCATTCTACTCCATACATTATTAGCTGCTTCTGGCTAACATCTTGTAGTGCAGGGGTTCCCAACCGGGGGGTGCTCACATCCCCTGGGGGTGTGAGATGATATTCCAGAGGGTGCAAAAACTTGGGTTTAGAAGTTTCAAAATTATAGTGCATATGCATAATTCATTGTTTCAAAATTTTGTAAGGGGTGCGAGAATATATCAGAAGCGTTCTAGGGGTATGGGGTATAGAAAAGGTTAGGAGCCACTAATGTGCCCTATTTTTTCCCACAACAGCAATTGCCATCTGTTTATCCACACACCAAAAGTAGTTCTAAGTTGAGAATATGTGAAGAAAAGAGTTACGGTGAAGGCAAGTTTAATTCCCTGTGATCTTCCAAGTTGCGTCACAGTTTATTTGCCAAGAATGATGGAGTTGTCATTCCTCTAATTTTAATAGAGTAATACTTCAGGTTGAATTACAGTGTAATTTCTTTGTGCTATATTTTGTACTAGAACACCCACACTGGCTACATAAATGAGTTCATTACAAGACCATATTGCTTTAATGGCTTTCAATTTTTCTATAATAACTTGATTAAACATTTAAACAGTTAAAAAGATAAAAAGTAACATAAACTAATAGAAAGAATAAAAAATAGAAAATGCAGAAAATAAAAAATAGAAAAGAAAGAAAAAATAAGAATATAGGAAAGAAAAAGAAAAGAAACAGATAAAACTGACTTCCTATTTCATCACAAATATAAACAATTTCAGTTAACTTGTCACCTTCCCTTAAAATGCAACAAATGACTCATTCTTTCCATATCTTATCTCTTAGCTGTAAACAAATCCTTAAAGCCATTAGTTGTTTTTTTTTCATTTTTGAAATGCATTCATTTTCATTCTTTCTAACAAAATTCTTCACTGGGTCATTTTTTTTTTATTTGCTATTTGTATTTCTTCTAATTATTAAGCCATCAGCTGATTTCATTTGTATATCCAGTAAAGCAACTTTTTCTATATCACTTTTGTAGCCTGTCACTTTAAATCCATTTTTAAACCAATCTCGGTCTTGTCTGGTAAAACTTATTCCTCTTTCATAACTTCTTTTAAACACTATTTATAATGGCGGACAATCTTAAAATTAACTTCATCATTCACAAAAAAATCTTTCAATAAATCTGATATTAAGATAGTTTGCCTTTCTATGTAAGTCACATTTAAATGTTTTTCTCTTTTAATCTTTAGTTCCTTCTTAAGTTCCTTCCTTCTAATACCATTATGGTAATTTATTCTAACCAAAAGTACTTTAGGGATTTCCTTTGCCATTTTTAATGCAGACATCTCAATTCATAGATGTTTATAGATTGATGTTATAATTTATTGAAATGTCAGCCAACAACACAACCCATTAACATTTTCATGTATATTTTTTAGTGATGATGACATTAGGCAGTTTTAACATTGTGTAAAAAATGTTTATCTGTTATAATTTCACTCAGTTATCAATAGGTAATATATTATACAGAATATCAGGACCATAGGACCAAAGAAATATATATATAAAATTTCCAATAGATTTAAATGTTACTCTCTCCTTGCTTGTAAACAATTGTATACAGATCACTGTATATAATCTACTTGTAGAGAAATAAACATAACACTATATGAATGGAAGGCTTAAGGAAGTTTTATACACACACACACACACATACATAAGAAGAGAACCAGGTGAGACTTCCGGTGGCAGGCGATTTCGTCGGTCGCAGCTGTTTGCTGCCTCCCGCCTGTTTCGCGTAAAAACCGGTTTGACAGCCAGCATCAGCTGTCAAACGGCTTGATACCTTTCCCCTGGGCATAGGGGGATAGGTGAGCTGCCCGGGGTAGGAGTTGAGTTCCCGAGTCGTCCTATATGGACGATGTAGGCGAGAACTCCTCCGGAGCCCCGAGGATTCTCCGCGATCCAGGACGCCTTCGCTTCGGCGAAGCAAGAAGCCGCCGCCACCGCTGCAACTTGAAGTTAATTGTGAGTTTACTTGTAAGCAGACGAACCAACTTT
>NW_015392950.1:15140-16255 GCF_001527695.2 Protobothrops mucrosquamatus
GGAAGCAAGGATGCCTTACCATCGAATCTGCCTAACACCCTGATAATGAATGTAACAGCACTCAAAAGGACGCGAATTCAGAAAAAGGAGCCGGACATCAAAGCAGGCAGCACGCTTGAGGTGCAGCAGGATCAGCTGGGGCCGGTTACGCGCTCCAGGAGCCGGAAGCAGGCATTGAACGACTGTATATAAACCTTCCTAGCATTTGCCTTTTTAACCCTGATGATGTCAAGTGCACTTGACGAAAGCTTGGTAGATTAAACTCTATATGTTTTATAGATTTCTCTTGGTGGTCGCTTTGTTTTATAATGAATATTCCCAATCTTATTTTATCCCATCAGAATGAATGGGAACCATTGATTTATATTAGAAAAGATAAAAGGTTTTATTTTTCCTAAACCTTTGCTACAGATTTGAAAGGTGGGCTGCTCATCATTAATAGATTTTTGAACACACAACCCTTGATTTATAAATCTCAATAATTAGTATGAATTAATGCTGATTGAAACGCTCTGACCTTCATCAATGTAACTCTCTCACCATACTGAACACTGGACTAACCTTGGTCTAGAGCAGGGGTGGGATTCAAATACGTGAACAACTGGTTCTCTGTGTGGATGCTGCTTCTGGAAGTCCATTCTGGGCCTGGGCAACAAAAAAATAGCTACCGGTTCTGCTGAAGTGGTGTGAACCAGCTGACTCCCACCACTGGTATAGAGTGGATTGAATCCTGGAACAGAGCAATGATATCATAACCATAATTTGGAACCAGGAAAGCTTCAGCCTCCTTGAGAATTTGGGCCAGTGCTAATATTGGATGAAGTGTAACAGCTGCCTCAAATAGATTTTGAATGTCACAAAAATCAGCTAATATTGGTCTTGGATTTCAACTGCTCACATGTTCTCCTCTCCCCCACTCCTATGTGTAAAACTGATTCAGTTGACTTGGTTGGCTCTCATTACTTTTCTAGCTGCATTGATGTAAGCTAAGCCAAGAATTCATGCCTTATGGAGCAGCCCCTCCAGGAATCAAGGGAAATGCATTTACAGTCAAGTCTCAGAGTTCTTGCAGGAAAGACTACCATCTGTCTCATCTCAAAATGATTTTCTACTCC
>NW_015392951.1:0-9092 GCF_001527695.2 Protobothrops mucrosquamatus
ATCAATCAATCAATCAATCAATCAATCAATCAATCAATCCAAAGAGCCAACTCCTTTGAGAAATCCATCATGATGGGAAAGATGGAAGGAGAGAGAGAACAAGAGGACCACTACCAGCAAAGAAGATGGACCTAGTTATGGTGGTGATCAGGACCACCGTCACCAGCTCCTTGGAAGACCTGAAGGACCTGCTTAGGGACAGATCAACCATGGAAAAAAACCTTTGTCAAGAAGTTTCTCCTTAATTCCAGGTTGCTTCTCTCCTTGGTTAGTTTCCATCCGTTGCTTCTTCTCCTGCCTTCAGGTGCTTTGGAGAAGAGCTTGACTCCCTCTTCTTTGGGGCAGCCCCTGAGATACTGGAACGCTGCTATCATGTCCCCCCTCGTCCTTCTCTTCATTAAACTGAACATCCCCAATTCCAGCAACCGTTCCTTATACAACGAGCGATGCTATTCTATTTGGGGAATCGTAAAAATATCGGGCAAATCTTGAAGACACAGATCTTAAATTTGGGGGGCAAAAATGAAAGAAAAAAAGAACAGGCCCCAGATTAGATACAGATTTGAATTCCCAGTTGCAAACAAGCTTCCAATTCAGCGAACTGAAGGAAGCAAGCCAGTTTGCGGGAAAAGGAGAGACTAAGAATGGGGATGGCTGCTGGTAAAATCTGAGAAATCCAGGGAAAAAATAATGGAAACTAGTAATTTGGGCTGGATTGCTTCGAAACCACTGTCTGTCCACATATGCACATTTATGCAGACTCCATGTTTAGATGAATGAGCTCCGGCCGCAGAAGTAATAAATCCTCTCCAACTGAAAGGGCCCTTTTGACTTTCTGGTTATTCCAAATTATTTGTGGGTCGCCATCAAAGTAACCACCAAGCTCTTCGGCCCCACAGGACAGTTTGAGAGAAAAGTGTTAATGTTCCACCATCGGAAGGGTGACCATGAGATCTGAGGGAAGGAGAGCTAGCCGGGTTTCTAGGCCTTGGGCAAGCTGGAAGATGGGTGGACGTCAACTCCCAGAATTCCCCAGTCAGCATCTTAGCCGCTTTGCGTATGTTAACTGTGACTCAGAAAAATCTGGCCTTGTTTTCTTGGTTTAAAGCAGGATTTCTTAACGTTGGCAGCTTGAAGACGGGTGCACTTCAGCTCCCAGGAGTCTGGAAGAGGGATGCTGACTGGGGAATTCTGGGAGTTGAAGTCCACCCATTTTCAAGTCACTAAGGTTGATATATATACTGCTGTCTGAGGAATTCTGGGACTTGAATCCACCCATCTTCAAGTTGCTAACATTGATATACATTGCTGGCTGAGGAATTCTGGGAGTTGAAGTCCACCCATCTTAGTTGCCAAGGTTGAGAAACATTGCTGACTGGGGAATTCTGGGAGTTGAAGTCCCCCCATCTTCAAGTCATTAAGGTTGATATATAATGCTGTCTGAGGAATTCTGGGAGTTGAAGTCCACCCATCTTAGTTGCCAAGGTTGAGAAACATTGCTGTCTGAGGAATTCTGGGAGTTGAAGTCCACCCATCTTCAAGTCACTAAGGTTGATATATAATGCTGTCTGAGGAATTCTGGGAGTTGAAGTCCACCCATCTTAGTTGCCAAGGTTGAGAAACATTGCTGACTGGGGAATTCTGGGAGTTGAAGTCCCCCCATTTTCAAGTCACTAAGGTTGATAAACACTGCTGGCTGAGGAATTCTGGGAGTTGAAGTCCCCCATCTTCAAGACACTAAGGTTGATAAACACTGCTGTCTGAGGAATTCTGGGAGTTGAAGTCCCCCCATCTTCAAGTCGCTAAGGTTGATAAACACTGCTGGCTGAGGAATTCTGGGAGTTGAAGTCCACCCATCTTCAAATCGCTAAGGTTGATAAACACTGCTGGCTGAGGAATTCTGGGAGTTGAAGTCCACCCATCTTCAAGTTGCTAAGGTGGATAAAGAATGTTCTAGCATCTTCTGGAGTCCTCTAGACTCTATTAAGCTGGAGGAAACCCTCCGACAGGTTTCCTATCGCCCCAACAATGATTGGATGCTAGAAGATAGTAGAAGTCCAAAGTTGGGACCTCTTTGGATGTCCCAGGGCCTTAGAGAGGCTGATAGAATCCATATTTGACCATCCAGTCTGGGCATCTAGAAAAAGAATGGAGAAGGTCCTTCCTATTCACAAGGGATGTGGGAGGTAGACAATCTTCTCAATGGTGGATCCCCATCTATTTAGTATCTTCTTTTTAGAACCAAGTCCTTGTAGTTCTAGGTTGCTTCTCTCCTTGATGAGTTTCCATCCGTTGCTTCTTGCCCTGCCTTCAGGCGTTTTGGAGAAGAGCTTGACTCCCTCTTCTTTGGGGCAGCCCCTGAGATATTGGAAGACTGCTATCCTGTCCCCCCTCGTCCTTCTCTTTATTGAACGAGACATTCCCAATTCCAACAACCGTTCCTTATATGTTTTAGCCTCCAGTCCCCCGATCATCTTTGTTGATCTTCTCTGTACTCTTTCTAGAGTCTCAACATCTTTTTACATTGTGGTGACCAAAACTGGATGCAGTACTCCCGGTGTGGTCTCACCAATGCAGCATATAGTGGTGGTCCTTGGTTTACAATGATCCTCTGAGCAGTGGGTTGGACTAGAAGACCTTAAAGGCCCCTTCGGACTCTTTGATTCCATCATTTCGTTTCGTCTTCGTTTTCAGGCGCGCCAAAGGTATCTTTGTCGATGCATCTTTTAAAAAATGTATATAGATTAAATTTTTCTGCCACTCGTCTCACTAGCCCAGCGACTCTGGGAGGGTTATACGTAATAAAATGTGCAAGAAATGCAAGAAAGAGTTCAAAAGGGCTAAAAAAAGCAATTAAAATGAAGGAAAAAAAGATGGAAAGATACTTTTTTTTTGTCAGATTTTCGCCTTCCTCCGGCTGCCTGAACACCAGGGAGGTGTGAATCACACACAGTCAGCAGGAACCAGGAGGATGAAAGATAATTAATCTGTCAAATCGGGGTGCGTTCCAACGATTTCTTGTGACTCTAACAGGATTTTTAAATAACAGTACATCGTTTGATTTGTATGTTTTAAAAAACAACAACAAAAAACTCTGGCTTTGCCCTTGATGTTTGTTGAAGATCAGACAAACACTCAGCAAAGTCATTAGAAAGAAAGAAAAACCAAATGCACGTGAAGTGTTAATACCGCTTTACAAGGCCTTGGTAAGGCCACACTTGGAATACGGCATCCAGTTTTGGTCACGATGTAAAAAAGATGTTGAGACTCTAGAAAGAGTGCAGAGAAGAGCATCAAAGATGATTAGGGGACTGGAGGCTAAAACAGGAAGGAGGAAGGAACGGTTGCTGGAATTGGGAATAGAATAGAATAGAATAGAATAGAATAGAATAGAATAGAATAGAATAGAATAGAAAATATGGAATGGAATGGAACGAACCGAAGAGAAGAGAAGAGAAAATATGGAATGGAATGGAATGGAATGGAATGGAATGGAATAGAATAGAATAGAATAGAATAGAATAGAATAGAATAGAAAAAGAAATGGAATGGAATAGGAATAGGAATAGGAATAGAATAGAATAGAATACAATAGAATAGAATAGAATAGAATAGAATAGAATAGAATAGAATAGAAAATATGGAATGGAAGGGAAGAGAAGAGAAGAGAAGAGAAGAGAAGAGAAGAGAAGAGAAGAGAAGAGAAGAGAAGAGAAGAGAAGAGAAGATATGGAATGGAATGGAATGGAATAGAATAGAATAGAACAGAACAGAATAGAATAACAGAATGAATAGAACAGAACAGAACAGGAATAACTGAGTCGGAAGGGACCTTGGAGGTCATCTAGTCCAACCCCCTGCTCAGGCAGGAAACACTATCCTATATCATTTCAGACAAATGGCTGTCCAGTCTCTTCTTAAATTCCTTTGACGGAACTTGGTTGTTTGTCTAACTCAAGGACTACCTGTGCTGTTAGTTTCTTAAAAAACATTTTAACCACAAACTAGCCAAAGAGCATGCCACGCTAAGCCACGAAATCTTAGTTTGTGCGACTGTCATAAGTTTGGGTGACTTTCGTTAAGTTGAGGACTACCTGCAGATAAAAAAAGAAGCGGGGCTTTGATCCCAGGACTGGGGCCGCCATTTTGACTTTTCTGATCACTCCCCTACTCTTATTCCTGCCTCAGTTCTTTCGGAAAGTTAATCTTCGTTCAAAAATTCAACCCTTCCTGGCTGATAGTTAGTAATTCACTATTTACGAATTGCCTAACCCAGCCAGCTCAGTTAAATTCAAACCGCCTTGCAAAAAATGCGATTTAGAGACCCCATGTTCAAAGGCAGTATATCTGAGAGACAAAACATGAGATGGTATACATAGATTTCTGGAGACAAGATAGTGGAATTAGATTTAAGATAAGATAAGATAAGATAACCTTTATTGTCATTTTTTTTACTGTGGGCACAACGGCACACATCAAAAATGAAATTTAGTTGCCCGCTCTCAAAGTGAAACACATACATGACGCAACCTTTGATCTGGAGCGCAAAGTTAATATCCAAACTTGATCTGAAGGAACAAAGGTTGTTTTTGTCTTTTTAACACAATTTATCGCTCGGATTATAAGGCACTCACATTCTAAGCAACAACAGACGATTGTCATTTTTTTTAGCAGAATTGTGCAATTGAGAAAGGGACAATGCAAATAGCACAAGGTCCTGGAAGATTTCATACAATGAACACGGCTGCATTCACACAACCTATACCAGGGGTAGGCAACCTTGGCTCTTTTATGACTCGTGGACTTCAACTCCCAGAATTCCTGATCCAGCCATGCTGAGGGGAAAGGGAGAGGCTTCCAAGCTGAGCCATGCTGGCTCAGGAATTCTGGGAGTTGAAGTCCACGAGTCATGAGGGGGCCCTAGTTCCCCCATGCTGGCTCAGGAATTCTGGGAGTTGAAGTCCGCAAGCCATGAAGGGGCCATAGTTCCCCCATGCTGGCTGAGGAATTCTGGGAGTTGAAGTCCATCAGTCATGAAGGGGCCATAGTTCCCCCATGCTGGCTCAGGAATTCTGGGAGTTGAAGTCCGCGAGTCATGAGGGGGCCCTAGTTCCCCCACGCTGGCTGAGGAATTCTGGGAGTTGAAGTCCGCGAGTCATGAAGGGGCCATAGTTCCCCCATGCTGGCTGAGGAATTCTGGGAGTTGAAGTCCACCAGTCATGAAGGGGCCATGGTTCCCCCATGCTGGCTCAGGAATTCTGGGAGTTGAAGTCCACGAGTCATGAAGGGGCCATAGTTCCCCCATGCTGGCTCAGGAATTCTGGGAGTTGAAGTACACAAGTCACAAAAGGGCCATAGTTTCCCACCTTTGCCTACTTAACCTGGTTACTGATTGTAGCTACCTTCTGGATTGGATTAATACAGATAGTCCTTGACTTACGGCCCCAATTGAGCCCAAAACTGCCGTTGCTAAGCAAGACATTTGTTAAGTGAGTTTCGCCCCGTTGGATGACCTTCCTTGCCTCCATTGTTAAGTGAATCCTTGCCGTTGCTAAGTTAGTCACGCGGTCGTTAAGTGAATCTGAATTCTTCCCCATTGACTTCGCTTGTCAGAAGGTCGCAAAAGGGGATCACGTAACCCGGGGACTCTGCGACCGTCATAAATACGAGTCAGTTGCCAAGCGTCTTGAATTTTGATCATGGGATCAATGGGGAGGCTGCAACGATCGTAAGTGTGAAAAACGGTCATAAGTCACTTTTTTTCAGGGCTGTTGTAACTTTGAACTGTCATTAAATGAACTTGTAATTTGAGGACTACCTTGGATAAATATATATGTATATATATAAATAGATACATATATAAATGTATATAATTATAAGTAAATAAACGAAGGAAGGAATGAAGGAATAAATAACAACAACAACAACAAAAACAACAACAACTGGAGAACTGGAGAAGATAACAAAATACAAAGACCTACAAATAGAAATAGAAAGACTGTGGCAAAGGCAAGCAAGGGTAGTAGTACCAATAGTCATAGGCGCCTTGGGTGCAATCCCAAATCAACTGGAGCACCCCTTGAACACCATCATCGGCATTGACAAATTCACCATCAGTCAATTGCAAAAGGCAGCCTTACTAGGAACCGCTTCCATCCTGCGACGAGAATTGTAACACCATCAAACATCCACATCTGCCTATCCCAGGTCCTTGGGAAGGACTCGATAGGTAGGCAAAAATGCCAAATTTAGTCTGAACATCTGACTGACTGTGCGATGATTAGTAATAATAATAATAATAATAATAATAATAATAATAATAATAATAATAATAATAATAATAATAATAATAATAAAGTTGGAAGGGACCTTGGAGGTCATCTAGTCCAATCCAGGAGGCTTTTCTCAATGCCCCTGTGTCCTTTCAGATGCGAGAAACGAAAAGATAATGCAAAATGTGGCGGCTTAAATTTCAGTAACCAAATGCTCCCAGTTCAGTTTGGCCTAATGATGAAGATGCTGTACTAGATCGTGAGTTCAAATCCTCTCTTAAGCATGAAAGGCGGCTGGGTGACTCTGGGCCAATCACCAGGAGACGGTGAGTTCTATTCCCGCCTTAAGCATGAAAGCCGGCTGGGTGACTTTGGGCTAATCACCAGGAGACGGTGAGTTCTAGTCTCACCTTAAGAATGAAAGCCGGCTGGGTGACTTTGGGCCAATCACCAGGAGACAGTGAGTTCTAGTCCCACCTTAGGCATAAAAGCTGGCTGGGTCACTTCCAGCCAGTCCCTCTCCCTCAGCCCGTCCCACCTTGCAAGGATGTTGTGATGGGGACAATAGGAAACAGGGGCATTGCGTAGGCCAGCCTGAATGGTTACGAAAAGCAGGCTACATATCTAATCATTTAAAATCCCAAGATTTCACCAGGCACTACAGGAGAGAAATTGCATTTGTGAACTCACCTTCAGGTAGTCGTATTCGCAAAGGTAGGAAGCTTCCAGGTCAAAATGCATGAAGTAGAGTCTCACGCGAAACCCTTCCGTCACGGAGATGTTCCAGGTCACTTCCGAATCGCTGGGATAAGAGTCCGGGTAACCGGGAGAGGTGATTTGCCCAAACATGTCGTTCAATTCAACGGCCTCTGCTCCGAACAGCCAGACGGCACAAAGGCCCCAAATCAGCAAACACCTGGAAAACAAGGAGACGGTGATGCCTGCGTGTCACCACACACACACACTGCCGGCCCTACAAGGTAGGCCAGGCAAGGAACTAAACCAGGAGTCTTCAAACTTGGCCCTTTGATGACTTGTGGACTTCAACTCCCAGCATTCCTCAGCCAGGCACGCTGGCTCAGGAATTGTGGGAGTTGAAGTCCACAAGTTGTGAGGTGGCCAAGGTTGAAGACCCCTCCTTCAACATACCTCTGCTTAGCCATTCTACTTCCACCAAGTTGCCTTACATCAGGGGTCTTCAAACTTGGCCCTTTGATGACTTGTGGACTTCAACTCCCACAATTCTCCAGGCAGCACACTGGGAGCTGAAGTCCTCATATCCTGGCTGGGGAATTCTGGGAGTTGAAATCCATACATCCTAGCTGAGGAATTCTGGGAGCTGAAGTCCTCATATCCTGGCAGGGGAATTCTGGGAGTTGAAATCCATACATCCCAGCTGAGGAATTCTGGGAGCTGAAGTCCTCATATCCTAGCAGGGGAATTCTGGGAGTTGAAATCCATACATCCCAGCTGAGGAATTTTGGGAGTTGAAGTCCTCATATCCTGGCAGGAGGATTCTGGGAGTTGAAATCCATACATCCTAGCTGAGGAATTCTGGGAGTTGAAGTCCTCATATCCTAGCAGGGGAATTCTGGGAGTTGAAATCCATACATCCTAGCTGAGGAATTTTGGGAGTTGAAGTCCTCATATCCTGGCAGGGGAATTCTGGGAGTTGAAATCATACATCCTAGCTGAGGAATTTTGGGAGTTGAAGTCCTCATATCCTGGCTGGGGGATTCTGCGAGTTGAAATCCATACATCCTAGCTGAGGAATTCTGGGAGTTGAAGTCCTCATATCCTAGCAGGGGAATTCTGGGAGTTGAAATCCATACATCCTAGCTGAGGAATTCTGGGTGTTGAAGTCCTCATATCCTGACAGGGGAATTCTGGGAATTGAAGTCCACACATCCCGGCTGGGGAATTTTGGGAGTTGAAGTCCACGCATCCAGGCTGGGGAATTCTGGGAGCTGAAGTCCTCATATCCTGGCTGGGGGATTCTGGGAATTGAAATCCACGCACCCTGGCTGGGTAATCCTGGGTGTTGGAGGCCACCCCTCTTAAAACTTCCTAATGTTGAGAAACATGTTCTGGAACATTCCCACCCTTCCCGTGCAGATTTAAGAGGTCCAAGAGAGTGAGAAAAATGTCGCAGACCCTGTTTTAAATACACAACGGCACCAAGAAATCCCATCCGTGATCTCTCTGTTCCGATCTTCTATAAACATTTTCTGACAGATTTTGTCAATTTTGCAGATGGTTGCTCGCTTGTAACGTTGTGAGTCTGGCGGTGGAATTCATCCATTTTCACACAGTGTGTTGAACTGTAAACTAACTGTAAACTAACTTAAACAGTGCACAGAACTGTAAACTGAGCTAAATCTGCACAGCACGCTAATCCACGGGGAAAAAAATGAAAGCAAGCCAAGATGAACATTTCAACCTGGTTTAGGACGTTGGGGAATCAGGGGCAACTGGGTGAGGGTCAAAAAAGTCAAGACGGCGGCTTCAACCTCGTGATTGGAGCCCACCCCTTCTTATATCTGTACTTATTTATTTAGGTATTGATTCAGTTACAGCCTGCCTTTATTCTTTTCATAAGAATATAAGGTTATTTATAATAATAAGCTCAAGGTCCAAACATACTACCTCCTCCTTCCTGTTCCTCTTTTCCCCCAAACAACAGCCCTGTGAGGTGGGCTGGGCTGAGAGAGGGATTGGCCTAAAGTCACCCAGCTGGTTTTCGTGCCTAAGGCGGGACTAAAACGCCCAGTCTCCTGGTGATTGGCCCAAAGTCACACAGCCGGCTCTCATTCCTAAGGC
>NW_015392951.1:9607-12973 GCF_001527695.2 Protobothrops mucrosquamatus
AGTTCCCCCATGCTGGCTGAGGAATTCTGGGAGTTGAAGTCCGCCAGTCATGAAGGGGCCATAGTTTCCCCATGCTGGCTGAGGAATTCTGGGAATTGAAGTCCATGAGTCATGAGGGGGCCATAGTTCCCCCATGCTGGCTGAGGAATTCTGGGAGTTGAAGTCCGCCAGTCATGAAGGGGCCATAGTTTCCCCATGCTGGCTCAGGAATTCTGGGAGTTGAAGTCCGCAAGCCATGAAGGGACCACAATTCCCCCATGCTGGCTGCGGAATTCTGGGAGTTGAAGTCCACCAGTCATCAAAGGGCCAAGTGTGAAGAGCCCTGTAGTAGAGGCTATAATCGTCTCCCTGCCTTTGAACGCCAAATTAGAGTTTCATTACAGTTTGTTTTCTCCCCCCCCCCTGCAATTCCTAAATAGGAGGACAAGAGTGCTGTGCAACCCTCAAGCTTGTTCTCCTCCCTTGAAACAGCTCTGCGTAGCTCCAAACCTTGCTACTTTTCAACACCACCTTCTCCATTTGCCAACGTTTTGACTGGCGGGATGAATTTCCCAACCTTAGAAACAAACCAGTTGCAAACTTGATTAGCAGCGGCTGAGAGAGAATCAATAAGTAAATAAACAGAGTCCTTTTGATGGCGAGGGAGGGGGTTCCCGTTGTTTGGAAAACTTGCCGTCCGTTTGCCAACAGTGACTTTTTTTAAAAACAAACAAACAAACCAACCAACGAGCAGCTGCACTGTGATCCCAGGAAGAAATCAAGAAAAGCTGCTGGATCCCTTTTTCCCCTTTCTCAATTCATCTCTCTCCGGCCTGCCGTGTCTCCCCAAGGGATCAGTCCTGGATGCAAATCTTTCTTGACAATTCCAAATCTTTCTTTACCACTCCACCTTCCCACTCACCAAATATTCTGCAAAGGCAGGAGACCAAACCCTGGGGTCCCCAGAAAAAACCAGACATTTTTAATTCAGAAAGCCACCCTTAACCCTGATGCCTGCCATCCGCACCCAGCAAAGGGGGATAAAAAATAAAATAAAATAAATCAAATTAAAACCCTGCAGGGTATGCATGAGATTTTTTAAAAAAGGAGAGAGAGAGAGAAAAAAAAGGAGTTGTGTGCATTGCCACTTCTGGACGAAGCAGCCAAACTGACAGGTGTCTTTTTTTTCCCCAACCTTGGGAACGAGACCGGGGAAGCTTTGATCCGGCAGCCTTGGCAGAAATACTCCCCACCCATGAGAAAAACACAAAGGGGCATAAAAAAAAAAAAAGACAATTTGAACAATCTTGCATGCTTACTCCCCCCTCTGTCAGCAACTCACCTCATGCTGTTTTTCCTGGGGGGTGCCCTTATTTTGAGGGTCCACGGATGCCTCTGGAAACCAGGAGGGTGGCGATGCCCACCATGCGCTGTGCGCTCTCCAATGTTCAACGCCGGCTGGATTATCTTTGTTCAGAGCTTTGGAGCGGAGAGAGAGAGAGAGCAGTGAAAGGCAGAGAGAGAGAGAGAGTGTGGCTGTGTGTGAGAGGCAGTGTGTCTCGGGGGTCTGGCATTCCCCATGCTGGTCACGCCTTCCTCGCTCTGCACACACACACACACACACAGCAACACACCAGCTTGCCAGCAGTAGCAGCACAAGCAAAAAAGCGCCTCTCTTGCTTGCTCACCCTCCGCCGGGGCTGAGAATCTCTGGAGCTTTCTTTGCGCACAAAGGGTGTGAGCGAGGAATGTGCTGGTTGTCAAAACTCCACGCCCTGCGGCGGTCAAGGGCGCCAAACGGTTTCAAGAGCATGTGGCGTTTGGGCACCAGGTCTGCTTGCGCACGGCGGTGCTGCAGCAGAAACATAAGAGCAGGGCTTCCCAGGCCTGGCGCTTGAGGATGGGTGGACTTCGACTCCCAGAATTCCCCAATTAGCATCTTTTAAGATGGGTGGACTTCCACTCCCAGAATTCCCCAGCCGGCATGCTTTAAGAGGGGTGGACTTCAACTCCCAGAATTACTTAACCAGCATGTTTTAAGATATGTGGACGTCGACTCCCAGAATTCCCCAGCCGGCATGCTTTAAGATGGGTGGGATTCAACTCCCAGAATTCCTTAGCCAGCATGTTTTAAGATGGACAGACTTCAACTCCCAGAATTCCCCAGCCAGCATGTTTTAAGATGGACAGACCTTAACTCCCAGAATTCCTTAGCCAGCATGCTTTAAGATATGTGGGCTTCAGCTCCCAGAATTCCCCAGCTAGTTCTGGAGAATTCTGGGAGTTGAAGTCCACGCCTTTTAAGATAGCTCAGGCTGAGAAACAATAGGTTGGGCCATCCAGAACTCCTGGTAAACAGCAATTTGGAGTGATGAGTGCAGAAAAATACAGAAAAAAAAAATAAAGAACACAGAAGTACAGAATACAGGAAAAAAATCGATGACATTGGTGGACAAAATCCAACTTTTTCCCAGCAAAGCAGTTTCCGAAGGTGCTGGGTGGGAAGCCGGGAGGCCCAAGTCCAAGGCTGCCTTCAGCCCCGCAGACTCGGTGTTGACTTTTGGGGGGGTCCCATGGCTCCCGTCACCAGCGACCTGCCCCCCTCCCCGTGGGGATTGTGGGAACGGTAAAGACCCCCAACCACCCCTTGAGCTGCTGAAAGACGAGATCAAAGTCTGACGGATGACGAAAAGAGAGAAGGGTTTTCCCAGGCTGGGTCACTCCAACATTGTTCCGATTGGGAGATCCAGGTTTTTCTGGGAATTGCAGGGCAAACACGTTTGATGGGGTGCAGTTTGGGGGAATGGTGGATTGGTCCTGGCTAGATGTCGGTTTATAAACTCACAGGGATTTCCCCAACATAGGAACTCAGGAGAGACTCCGAGGCTAGTTTGGAAAAGGGTTAAATGTCTTCCATTCTTCTCTTGTCACTCCTTCTCTTCCTTTTCCTTTTCCTTCCCTTCCCTTCCCCTTCTTCCTCCTCCTTCTCTTCTTCCCTTCATTCCTCCCTCCCTCCTTACCTCTCCTCTCTTCACTCCTTTCTTCTTCTTCCTCCCCTGCTCTTCCATATTCCTTCCTTCCTTCCTTCCTTTCCTTTCCTTTCCTTTCCTTTCCTTTTCTCCCTCCCTCCCTTCCTTAACTGGTTTCCTCTTCCTCCTACTCCCCCCTTCTCCCCTCCCCTTCCTTCTCCTCTTCCCCTTCCTTCCTTCCTTCCTTCCTTCCTTCCTTCCTTCCTTCCTTCCTTCCTTTCCTTTCCTTTCCTTTCCTTTCCTTTCCTTTCTTCCATCCCTCCCTCCCCTTCCTTAACTGGTTTCCTCTTCCTCCTACTCCCCCCTTCTCCCCTCCCCTTCCTTCTCCTCTTCCCCTTCCTTCCTTCCTTCCTTCCTT
>NW_015392951.1:14659-16251 GCF_001527695.2 Protobothrops mucrosquamatus
ATTATTATTATTATTATTATTATTATTATTATTAAGAACTATTAACCAGTGGAACAGCTCCCCACCAGGCAGGAAACCCTATATCATTTCAGACAAGTGGCTGTCTCTTCTTAAAAGTCTTCAAGGAAGGAAGGAAGGAAGGAAGGAAGGAAGGAAGGAAGGAAGGAAGGAAGGAAGGAAGGAAGGAAGGAAGGAAGGAAGGAAGGAAGGACAGAATAACAACAGAATAAAAGAATAACAGAGTTGGAAGGGACCATGGAGATCTTCTCTAGTCCAACCCCCTGCTCAGGCTGGAGACGCTATACCAGTGATGGCGAACCTTTTAGAGACCGAGTGCCCAAACTGCAACCCAAAACCCACTTATGCATCGTCGAGTGCCGGGTGGGTGTGGCCCATTGGGTGGGTGTGGCCCATTGGGTGGGCGTGGCTTCGGTGGTAACGGCAAACTGGGTGGGACTAAAAAGTTCAATCAATCAATTCCAACTTTGCGAGATCTTTTATTTTCCCGCGAGAAGTTGAAATTGACTGATTGATTGAACCTTTTTTTTTTTGCACACGGCGGCAGAGGCCTAAAGCGAAAAGGTTTTATAAAACCCAGCTGAAGGCCTAGGACTGGGGCGATGGCACGCATGCCCACAGAGAGGGCTCTGAGTGCCGCCTCTGCCACCCGTGCCATAGCTTCGCCAACACTGCACTATACCATTTCAGACAAATGGCTGTCTCTTCTTAAAAGCCTTCTTGGAAGGAAGGAAGGAAGGAAGGAAGGAAGGAAGGAAGGAAGGAAGGAAGGAAGGAAGGAAGGAAGGAAGGACAGAATGACAGAATAACAACAGAATAAAAGAATAACAAAGTTGGAAGAGACCTTGGAGGTCATCTAGTCCAACCCCCTGGCCAGGCAGGAAACCCTACACCATTTCAGACAAAGGGCTCTCCAGTCTCTTCTTAAAAACTTCCAGTGTTGGAGCATTTACCGCTTCTGGAGGCAAGGAGTTCCACTGGTTAATTGTCCGATGGACCGAAAGGATGCAGTGGACCACCAGAAGATCAGGCCCAAGAGCCCAAGGACGTGAGCTTGGACCCGGACCCTCTCCAACACTTGGAGGCTTCCAGGCCTTGTCAGGGAATGCCCCTCTTGAAGACGCTGTGCAAGCACATTGCACAACACACAAGCCTTTCCATTCTCTCCGCCAAGGTTGCCGCAATCTCCCAAGTATGTGCTGATGGCAGGGCTATCTTTTCTCCCGCAGAGAAACCGGGCGGTTGGGTATGTGTGTGTGTGTGTGTGTGTGTGTGACAACACAGCTCAGCTGTCTCCAGCTTTGGGACTTCCAGATGTGGGGAGGCTGGCTGGGCACGCTGGGCAGGGTGGTTGGAACACATCTGGAAGACACAACAGCCAACAAACTTTGTCTGTTTCTTTCGGCATCTCTAACCTCACAGCAGTTTGGGGAGAGGTCTGGCCAATTGCACGGAGGTTTGTGTGTCGTCTGTGCGCCAAAAACACAATTATTTCTTCTTCTTCTTCTTCTTCTTCTTCTTCTTCTTCTTCTTCTTCTTCTTCTTCTTCTTCTTCTTCTTCTTCTTCTTCTTCT
>NW_015392952.1:0-4835 GCF_001527695.2 Protobothrops mucrosquamatus
GTCTTGGAAGGGTTGAGCCTGAGTCTGTTTCTCCCCATCCAGACCCGTACGGCCTCCAGACACCGGGCCATCACGTCAAGGGCATCATTGGGGTGACCTGGGGTGGAAATGTACAGCTGAGTATCATCAGCGTACTGATGGAAATCCACCCCGAAGCCACGGATGATCTCCCCCAGCGGCTTCACATAAATATTGAACAATAAGGGGGAGAGGACCGACCCTTGTGGCACCCCACAAGTTAGGGGCCTTGGGGCCGACCTCTGCCCCCCTGCCAATACAGACTGCGTGCAGTCGGTGAGGAAGGAGGAGAACCACCGCATAACCGTGCCTCCCACTCCCACTGCCTCCCACTGCCACTGCTGCTTCCCCCCCAGGACGGAGCACTCCGCCGCTGCTTTACCCAGTGGCGAAGGTGGAGTTTGGGAGCAATCCCGCTGCTGCACTTCCACTTTCTTCAACCATGATCCCCCTCTCTCCAGCCAGCCAGCTCTTCATGAATTTAACATGGACATTAAAATGTTTCACCACCTTTACCAATATCACAAAGAAAAGTTTAAGAACTTTAATTGTGCTTGATCAGGTGCACTCATTTTCCTCCACTCTCTTGGCATCTCTACCCACTACATCACCCTCTGAAAGCCAGAGGACTCACAACGATCCACACTCATAGAGAGGATCCTGCAATCTAATCTGAGCTGTCATAACCTTTCATTATAGCAGGTTATTCTCTATCTCTCTTTGTCTCCGTCTGTCTGTCTCTGTCTCTCTCTCATTACAGTGTTCTCTGTTTTTCAAATATTTTTATTAAGGATTATAAATGAAAAGAGTAAAAGCCGGTGCAAACAATAAAAAACACAAATAGAAAAATAGAAAAGAAAAAAAATGCGGGGAAAAAAAAGAAAAGGACAGGAGAAAGAGGGGAAAAAACCCTTTTTCCTTCATCCCAACAGGTTAAAAACAATTTTAGCAGCTAATCTACCATCTTTAAATACAGCATAATCAGGGCTTTTTTTCTCGGAGAAAAGGTGGCGGAACTCAAACCTGGCCACGCCCTCATCAAACCCTAGGACCGCCCCTTTAGAGAACAGGAATGCAAGTAAAATTTGGGAGGGGCTATTTCCGGTGTGGGAGGGGCTATTTCCGGTGCGGCCGGCCCGGAAAAAGGTGCCGGAACGCGGTTCCGCCGCGTTCCGGCTGAAAAAAAGCCCTGAGCATAATTATCCCCATATTTCATCTCTTAATTAAACAAACATCAAAATATTTCATTAAACGTTCTTTACTAAAAGTCTAGTAAGGACAACCACATATATTCATATTCTCCTTCTCTCTCTCTCTCTCTCTCTCTCTCTCTCTCTCTCTCTCTCTCTCTCTCTCTCTCTCTCTCTCTCTCTCTCTCTCTCTCTCTCTCTCTCTCTCTCTCTCTCTCTCTCTCTCTCTCTCTCTCTCTCTCTCTCTCTCTCTCTCTCTCTCTCTCTCTCTCTCTCTCTCTCTCTCCCCATCCCTACCTCCCTCCCCCTCCCAGCAAAGCACTTACTTGGAAAGTAGGACAAGGACCTGCAGAATTAACCAACCGGCTTTCTTTTTCTTTATTCAGAAAAGTATTCCAGCAGTGTTCAACAAATCACTGTAAAGAGACTAATACCTTCTTGTTAAGCCATTTTATTTGGATGGGTTGGATTTGTGTTGTTAAGTGAGACATTTGTTTAATGGGTTTTGCCCCATTTTGCGACCTTTCTTACCACCGTTGCTAAGTGAATCACTGCAGTCGATAAGTTAGTAACCAGGCTGAGAAAGTGGAAATTACACATTGCTACTAAAAGGGCTTGTGGTTCCCTGTGTGATGCAAGAAATATGATATTCAGGGGTGCTGCTGAAGAAAAGGCTGTGTGCAGGTAGAAAGGGTGATATTCCAGTAAGGGGGTGCAATGATTACAATAAGCTCCTGCATATAGAATAGAATAGAGCTGGAAGGGACCTTGGAGATCTTCTACTCCAGCCTCCTGCTCAAGCCCGTGTAGAAAAGTGGGGGTCTTTAAATAGTCATGTCCACTTTCCCCCCTTTTTTCCTATTTTTTGCAATGACTGGTTGCAGACAACCACATGTGTATGCATGTCAGGTTTGGAAGCCTCCCTTTAAGTCTGTGCATGTGCACAGACATAGGCTGACTTAGGAGCGAAAACACTGCTGGTAGATCTCGTGGGATTTTTACATGCAGTTTACTTGTGTGCGGGGGGGGGGAAGGAAACGCAGAGCAGTCAGTCAGAGCCCAGATTGTTTGCTTATTGAGAGGGGGGGAAAGAAACAAAGAAAGAAAGGGAGGAAGGAAGGGAAGACAAGAAAGGAAGAAGAAAGACAGGAAGACAATGGGAAGGAAGGAAGGAAGGAAGGAAGGAAGAAAAAAGAGAGAAAGAAAACAGGAAGAAAAGGAAGGAAGGAAGAAAGGAAAAAGAGAAAGAAAGAAAACAGGAAGAAAAGAAAGGAAGGAAAGAAAAAAGAGAAAGAAAGAAAACAGGAAGAAAAGGAAGGAAGGAAGGAAGGAAGGAAGGAAGAGGAAGATATAACCTTTAGCAAAGCAGCCTCCCTGCAAAAGAAACACATTTGCACTTATGTGAGCAGACAGTGCCCCCACAAGCAGCTCCCCCCTCAGCCTTGCTTGCAAAAACCTTGCCCTGCCTTAATTGCAGGCAAAACCTGCCAAAAGCCCAACCAGCCTCTGCAGAAGCTGCAGCCCAGCTTCTTTCCTCCCTTTTAGCTGGACAACCTTTAAAATCGGCCTTTTGTGTTTATTTATTGGGGGGGAATCTGCAAGCATGCCAACTGGGGCAGCGGGGCGGGCTGGAGAAGAGTGGCCAGCCCACCAGCTGATCCAGGCTGAGCCCCCCTCCAGCAAGCGTGCCAGCTGGGTGACGCGAGGATGCTTTTGAAACAGAAAGCATCGGGCAAAGTGAAACGTTTGCCTCCGTGCCTAAGAGCCGGTAGGTGCACAACAGATGTTGTGGGATCTTTGCATGCAGTTTACTTGTGTGTGGGGGGGAGGAGGAGGAAGCGCAGAGCAGCCAGTCAGAACCCAGATTGTTTGCTTATTGAGAGAGGGAAAGAAAGAGAGAGAGAGAGAGAGAGAGAGGGAGGGAGGGAAGGAAGACAAGAAAGGAAGAAGAAAGGCAGGAAGAATATGGGAAGGAAGGAAGGAAGGAAGGAAGGAAGAAAGGTAAAAAGGCAAAGAAAAAAAGAAAACAGGAAGGAAGGAAGGAAGGAAGGAAGGAAGGAAGGAAGGAAGGAAGGAAGAGGAAGATATAACCATCAGCAAAGCAGCCTCCCTGCAAAAGAAACACATTTGCACTTATGTGAGGAGACACATGCCCCCGTAAGCAGCTCCCCCCTCAGCCTCACTTGCAAAAACCTCGCCCTGCCTTAATTGCAGGCGAAACCTGCTGAAAGCCCAACCAGCCCGTGCAGAAGTGCTGCCTGCTCGCCTTTCCAGGGTGCTCCAGCCCAGCTTCTTTCCTCCCTTTTAGCTGGACAACCGATGCAGGCTGAGCCCCCACCCCCCAGCAAGCGCTTTGGCCGGATGACGCCGAGGCCGCTTTGGAAAGGGAGCATCGGGCAAAGGAACGGCTTGCCTGGGAGCAGGGAAGTCCTCACCAGCTGATGCAGGCTGAGCCCCCCCAGCAAGCGCTTCGGCCGGGTGACACTGAGGCCGCTTTGGAAAGGGACATTGGGCAAAGCAATGGCTTGCCTCGGAGCAGAGAGGTGCTCACCAGCCGATGCAGTCTGAGCCCCCACCCCCCCAGCAAGCACTTTGGTCGGGTGACGCCGAGGCCGCTTTGGAAAGGGAGAATCGGGCAAAGCAACAGCTTGCCTGGGAGCAGGGAGGTCCTCACCAGCCAATGCAGGCTGAGCCCCCCCCAGCAAGCACTTTGGCCGGGTGACGCCGAGGCTGCTGTGGAAAGGGAGCATCAGGCAAAGTGGAACGGCTTGCCTCCGCACCTCGGAGCCG
Organism: Protobothrops mucrosquamatus; assembly: GCF_001527695.2. NCBI lineage: Eukaryota > Metazoa > Chordata > Lepidosauria > Squamata > Viperidae > Protobothrops > Protobothrops mucrosquamatus. Next base: position 3,999 of record NW_015392952.1, read on the forward strand.
GTAGGTGCCCCTTTGGAGGAGGAAGAGGTGCCATCACCACCCCTGGCGCTTTCTCCCGAGCTGGGCGGCAAAATGGTCCGGCGCTCCCTCCCTTCTCCTGGCCTACCACAAGTCCCTGGAGAAAAGGGCCTACTCACCTTTCTAAGAGTCCATGCAGTCTGAAGAGAGAGAAGAGGTTTGTGGGCAGTCCCACAAACCAAAGAAGTTCATCCAATGAATTCAAACTTCACAAGTTTTTTTGTGTGAGAAGTTTGAATTGATTGGTTGAACTTCTTTAGACCCATTTTTTTTTTGGAAATGCACATGGGCTGGGAGCCGCAGGAGACAACTCAAAGAGCCGCATGCAGCTCCGGAGCCACGGGTTACCGACCTGTGGGCTAGGATTTCCAACAAAGGGTGCAGAGGAAGTCTTCTTCATAAGACTGGGGATGTTTGATGTTTTCAGCCAACAGTTTTATGGTAAAATCCAAAGTGTAAAAGGAGCCAACTACTTTAATTTAATTTAATTTAATAATTTAATTTATATACCGCCCTTCTCCCGTAGGACTCAGGGTGGTGCACAGCATATTAAAACAGACAAACAAAATACATCAAAGAACAAAAAACCCCCATAAAACCAAATTAAAAGCCAAATATTCGAAGCTGTATGTCAATTAAAATTTTCTTAAAATCATCCCTACCTAAAATCCTCCCTAGGTCAGGCCCGCTTGCTGGAAAAGCCATGTCTTGAGGGCGCGGCGGAAAGTAAGGAGATCCGGAATCATCCGGATCTCGGGGGGTAGTTCGTTCCAGAGGGTGGGGGCACCCACAGAGAAGGCCCTCCCCCTGGGGGTCGCC
>NW_015392952.1:5371-17265 GCF_001527695.2 Protobothrops mucrosquamatus
AATTGCCGTGCAACCACACTCTCAACAACCTTCGCCGCAAAGCGAAGGTTGGAGACTGGACGATAGTTGGCCAGCTCATCTGGGTCCAGGGAAGGCTTCTTGAGGAGGGGCCTCACAACGGCCTCCTTGAGGGCCGCAGGAAATGCACCCTCCTGCAAAGAAGCGTTAACAATTCCCTGGAGCCAGGCTCGTGTACCCTAGGCTAAATCCAGTATCTCAAGGAGAAAAAACAAAATAAAGCAGGCAAAAAGAAAAAAGAAAAAAAAGCCAACTATCTTAGGCTAAAATCCAACCAAAAAGAATGAGCCAACTACTTTAGGCCAAATCCAACTTCTGCAGTTGGATCTCAGATGTAAAGCATTCACTGTCTCCAAATAGTTCCTGTTTTAGTTATATCCAGAGTCAACAAATATAGTTATGAGAAGTCTTTTCCATTGTAGACTCACACAAAGGCACTTTGTTTATACCAGGTGTTGTCTCAAGGTCAAATACTTTCAGATTCTTTTAGTATTTAATAATATTGTAATTTCTTCTTTCGCCACTAGATGTCCTCATGCACTATTTTATCAATATCTGATTTTAAAAAAAAATTACCAAGTTTTTTTTAAAGTTTTGTATAGGTTATTTACCCTTGAGATTGTATCTAGAATTTTTTTCCATCTCTTGTAGATTAAGTAGTCCTTCTTTGAATCAATCTGAATTCAATTTTTAGAAGTTTTTTTTGTATTCCTTAAAAATCTACCCCTTTTGTAATTGCTCGCCACCTTTAGATCTTAATCCTTCTGGGGTCTTTACTTTTTAGCTCTTCCCAGTCAGGGGCTTAACATTTTTTAGTCCAAAAGGAATAGAAAAAAGCACTGGGTCACCCAGTTTCAGCACGTTGTTGACAATCAGCTGTTTGTTGGAGCGTCGCGGCTCCTCACTTTCCTTCCGGCTGGCGATGACTTGGGTTGCCTGGGCTCACCCAGCAGCCTTTCCTCCGTCCTTTCAGAGAGTTTCTTTGGTCCGCTCAGACCAACTCCCATCTGGTCCGGGCTCCTGAAGTATCCCTCCTTCTTTGCCCCTCCAGTGCAACTTTCCAACCCTTTAGGGTCACCGGGCAGAAAGAAATCGGGCTGAGAAGCCAGAGCCCCAGCTTCTTCCACCGGTCTCGTTGGATGCCAAAACCAGAAGTCCTCATTGTGACAGTGTTTTGTCACTGAGAAGCACTCTGATTTGCTGGGCCAAAATCTATAGCCCTTTTCATTTACACCATTTTAAGATTTAATTAGTGAGGCAAAAATGACAGTAATTCTGGTCATATTCTACAAAGTCAATACAGTACTCAGGCTGCAGAATGATTGATTTGGTGGAATTGAGCAGACCATTGTTTTAGAATGGCATAGTAAAATTTGGAAGAAGGAAGGGAAAGTTGAGAAATACCTGATGAATTAGTTTGATACATAGTATTTGATTCCTTGCTATTTTGGGATTCTTTGTGCTGTAAGGTATAAATGAAATTTAGAAGAAGCTTTAATTTATTTACCAATGGCCACTTGTACTATTTGGAAGTTTATTTGTAAACAAGCATTATTTGATTAGCACTTTGCACAGCAGAATAGCTTGGCCAATTGTGGTTGTATAACTCTGACTCACCCTATGAGTGAAGTGATTCACCCTGCAGAGAACCAGGTCTCATTCATCCAAGTAACAGTCAATGTTGCCCTTTTTCTTTTGGGCATTTAACAGTTGCCAATAGGGTAGATTTCCAGAATGTAGCTGTAGTCTCTGCAGCTGAAAAGTATATTGCTTTTATAAACTTCTTTGTGAAAAGTGTGTATTTTTTTAAAGGGGCCCAGTTGGATCTAAATGAAACCTATTTGTACCCCCTTCACTGAAGGGGGTTGCCTTGTTCTTAATCATTAATTTTCTGTTATATACTGGTATTTGAATCTTTCTTAGTCTTTGTTTGACTGTATTTTTATTAAAAGGAATAAAATGCTCCTTTGAGAAGAGGCTATTATTCATTCTTGATATGCAAACAATTCCCAGTTTTAATTTGAAAATCTGGAGAGGCATAACTTGGCAGTCTAGGAAAGACATAAAGTAGATGATTCAGTGATCTGATTTATAATCAAGTAGCATTCTATGTTTCTTGTATTTGTCTACTAGATTGAATTTTATATCTCTTTAGAATGCTTGCAAACACATCGAATTACACATAGTTTCAGGTGAATAGGAGGACTTCCTATTGCTATCAGAAAAATAATTTTTCAGAGCTTCATCCATAGTTACTAACAGTAGAACATTACTACATGAGGAATAAGGTACGTCTTCACCAAACACCCTCAGATGATATATAAGTAGCTATTTGTAAATGAAATTTCACTTAGATAATCTGACATTTGACATGATAAATGAAGTAACTAAAGTAAAGGTGCTCCTTATTCTTAATTGTAGAATGTGTCCCCTTTCATAAAATTGATGCTAGGATAAAAGGGAAATAATTTTTCAGCATGTCTAAATAGGAAATTTACTATTATTCCATGCCACTATGCCTTATTCAGCAAATCTTGCCTAAGTCAGAATAAAAATAGCCATTGTTTTAGGGATTTTTAATTACTCTGAGGGGAACTTAATTTTGTAAAGTCATTTTACAACTTTGTGACAAAGTGTATTTTTTCATCTTCCCATGAGGCAGAATTTCATTTGTGATTTCTCAAGAGACATATGAAGGAAGTGATAAGTTATAAAAAGGTGAACCATATTTTCCATTACATAGATGAAGCATTCATCATTTTCCATATGTTATAGGAAAACCCATCTCCTGAGGGCAAGGGCATCTTGTTAAATTATATTTAGCTATCCACAAAGGGATAGTGTTGTAACCTTGGAACCTGGCAGGAATTAAAAATTAGCAGGGTATTAAGCTGTTGCCCCCACAGGTGTGCAAAATGAGTACTTTTCTCTAAGCATACTCAAATCATTACTGTTATTAACAATGCAGAATATGTGGCATTTTCTTCAATTTCTGAATACAGTATAGGAAAGTATCTTGGAATGCTTCATTTATTTTCAAGATAGAAAGGCTCCGTGTTAAACCATCTGCAGAGTATCAAAATTATTCTTATGCATGCCTCACTTCCATCACATACTCAGTAACCAACCTTCTTCTTCACTGATGCATAGCATTCTGTAATTCTGGATGGCCTCATTTGCCAGATCCTTTAGTTCAGCTGGAATAATTTTAGCTATCCAGCCAATAAATAACTGCCCAGCAGAGCTATATTTAGGGGAGAGTGATATGAGTAGTGGCAAAGGGAAGTCACTTCAGCTGTAAAATATAGGCAAAAAGGTCCCTACTTGTATAGAATGAATTTGGTTTATGTGTAAGTACTGTCAGGGAGAGCCAAAATTTCAGCCCTGCTCTGTTGAAAAGTAAATTAGGAAAACTGTGCCTAGCCACTGTCCTTAAATTTATACCCTAAATATTTAGCTGGTGCCATGGGCAAACTGTATAGTTTTCCACAAAGGGCTATGGAATTTTAACTATTTCTTTTTTTAATTTTCCTTGGGTGAATGATGGGGTTTATGCATGAAGAGTATTTTGACTATAAAGGAAACAACTTCTAGACAGATACTTCTTGTATCTCTCTCTTTTCCATCACTTGAGTGTAACAGGCTGACAGTCACTTTAATTGGTGGGAAGAATATTTCCATTGTTTCTTGTTTGGTAATGGTATGACCTGATATTTGTTTGTGACCTTCTGAGAATTGGGTCTTGTAGGTCTTCATAAAATGAAAAATGGCAAAGTATTTCAAACAGAAATGGCAGCCAACTTGCCATGGCAAACTCGCCGTGGGACAACTCACTATGGGACAATTTAACAATTCTATTTAATTATTTAAAATAAATTAAAAATTATTTTAATTTTTACCATTTACATGACATCCGAGCCAGTATGGCTTTCTGAAATTTACGTCTCACCATATTTTTTATGGGAGAGACACTCTTTGTCTGACTCCTCTGATGAGACCTGTCCAGTATGGTTGAACCTCTGGCATAGCTCTCATCTTCCTCAGAGTACACAAGCCCCACAACCATGTCAAGGTAGTGCCTCACTTATTATTGTTATTGTTGTGGTTGTTGTTGTTGTTAAAGGCCTGTATCAAGTAAGTTGGTGGTGTGGGGGAAATAACTCCATGGAGTTTGATTAGGGCTAATTCTAGACTTTGCATTAATATTTCTTCACATATATAATTGCTTTAAATTGTACTAAATGATGTGTCTATCCATGTATGTATTGCTGCATGCCACTGGAAGAAGATTTGATCATTTAAATCAATATATATAATACTCTCTGAGCTTGTTTGTTTGCTTGCACACTTTTCAGTATCCAACCAGGTAACGCCATTAGTGTTCGTCATCATGGCGCTCATGATGTTACCTAGTTGGCTAATGAAAAATCTGCAAGCAAGCAAACAAACAACCAAGCTCAGAGAGCACCATGAACTCCACAGCTCAACCCTGAACTACATATGTTCACTTCTGTTGGATACATGTATTTCCCATATAGAACTTAACACTGGATGGAATTGATATTTTCTGAAGTATTTCCTTCTTTTTGCTGTTTTTTAAAATGTAATTGGATTTTGAGATACATTTACTGTAAATTAATTGCCTATTAGAAAACTGTCCTGCAGGAGGCTTAAATATATTGGTAGGTTTATGATTCCATCTGAATTCATCTTTTGATCTCTAACTATGAGATTTTTCATTTCTTTTCATTAGATAATATTTTCATTAATAACTTTGCTAAGTAATTAACTGATCAATCATAGTTGTTAGTATCAATATATGTATCTTGGGTTCTGCAGTTTGGATCCATCCCAGCTGAGCCCTTTGCCCTGGCAGGAGACAAATGATAATGCCCATTTACAACACTCTCAGCTAGACTGTTGGTGAAGGCTGAATTGATGCAGTAAATTATTCTTAAATAATATTTTGTGTGTTAATAACACACATTCTTTGGGACCATGCTGTTATGTTTTCTGTTCGATGCGGTGTTGAAGAGGTAGCAGGTGAAAAACTACTTTCTTTATTAAAAGTCAAAACAGAAACTAACAAGCAAATGCTCCACCCATACTTATACACTCAGCCTAAAGGCGGCAGCCAATAGGAGCACAGTATTCTCCCACTAAAATGCATAATAATTAGTCTGCAGACAAAAAGTCTGGCTTGTTGGCCACGTGGCCTGCTACCTGTTATTACACAGTTCTCAACAACTCAATTCTCAGATGTTACTCAATACTTTACACCCCTTCATTTACACTACAAATTTTTTTTCTGTTTGCACAGAAACATTACAATTGTTCCAAAGGCAAAAATGGCATATACTTGAGCATGACATTACACTGTTCCAGTAGTAAGAAATTACATAAGCATTCAAGTTTGCAAGAAAATACATAAGCATTCACTTTTGCAATGACAGAAATCTTATGTAGTCATTTAAGTATTTCGGTGGCCCCTTTGACTGCTCTGATCATCTCGGAGCTGCTGTTAGCTCCCGGTCTATGAGCTTGCCTGCCAGACTTGGTAGACCGGGGCTATGTGCCCCGTCCGTCATGGGTAGAGCCGATTCTTGGAGGCTGGTCTGACCTGGTAGACCCGAGCCTGTGTCCCTCTCTCTATGGCTGGTCTGTTCTGATAGACCTGAGCCAAAGTTCGCGGTGGAGTAGAGCCCACCGAACTGACATGTGGAGCCGATTGTCAGCATTGTTCCGAGGCCAAAGTGCCAGAGTTCGGAGCGGCCTCACTGTTTGCAAACTCCCCATTTGGCAATCGAAAAGTCTCGCCCTCGCTTGGGGACTTGGATGCACGATCGCAATCAATCTGTGTGTAATTGCATTCCGCTAAAGAGAGGGTCCTAGAATAATAGGTTATGGGAACTTGTGTCCCATCAGCCTTAAGATGGCTTAACACAGCTCCGATCCCGGTACGGGGATGCATCACATGCAATGCTAATTGGCAGCTGCTCATTAAAATGGGTTAACACCACATTTGATGACAACAGTGATTTAACTGCTGCAAAACTTCGCTCATGGATGCTCGTCCACTTCCACTGAGCCTTCTTATCCAAGAGCCGGTGTAACGGCTCTGTCACTGCAGCCTTGTGAGGGAGGAAGGCGTGATAAAAATTAAGGAGTCCCAAAAAGGCCTGAAGTTCTCCTTTTCTCTTGGGACTAGGTGCTTGCTGAATTGCTTTGAGTTTGGATTCAGCAGGATGAATGCCTTCGGCATCTATACGAAAACTGAAGAACTCTGTGGAGGTAGCCCCAATTTTGCATTTTTCCTGCTTAAGCTTCAGCCCCGCTTCGTGGAAATGCTGCAAGACGGCTCTGAGCCTATCAGTGAGAATTTTGACTGATTCCCCAGCTATGAGGACATCGTCGAAATATGGGCAGATACCCGGAGTGTTGCAGAGCGTGCATTCCATTATGCTCTGAAAAATGCCTGGGGCTACACTAACCCCGAACTGTAACTGCCGCACCTTGAAAGCTCCCCTGTGGGTTACTATAGTCTGGGCCTCAGCCGTGGCATCATCCACCGGCAGCTGCTGATAGGCCTGGGCCAAATCTAATTTGGCGAAAATGCGACCTCCCAAAATGTGGCTGACTACAGGCACCGGATAGGAGTGCTGCTGGAGGGCTTTATTTAGCGTGCATTTATAGTCGGCACAAATGCGGACTTCCCCATTGGCTTTAAGTGGCGTAACTATGGGAGTTTCCCATGGACTGCTATCCACTGGCTCTAAAATGCCTTGTAGCAACAGCTTGTCCAGCTCTGCATCGATTCTCTGCTTCAGGGCAAAAGGCACCCGACGAGGTTTTATCCTTATTGGTGCTATTGTAGGATCAAGCCGGAGGGTAATTGGGGGGCCTTTGTACTCCCCTAACTCTGAGCTGAAAACATCAGCAAACTCTTTACAAACTGCCGAGAGGCTCGATGTCTGCAAGCTATTCAACCTGGTCACTTGAATTCCCAATGCATCAAACAATTGAGTCCGATGAGGCTAGTGCTGTTGCCCTCAACTACGACTTCCAGGGAACCCTCGAAATTCCTGAACTGTACCCCGAGTGTGGCCTCCCCCTTGACTTTTACATGGGAGTTTTGGAAATCGGTTAGAATGAGGTTCAATGGCCTGAGCTTAACTCGCTTGCCACTTTGACTACAAATTTGCTGGAGAGTCCTTTGGGAGATTATTGATAAGGCTGACCCCGTGTCCAACTCCATGTCAGAAGGAACCCCTTGCAACTTGACTTTGAGACGCAACTTTTCCTTGAGTGGGAGATGGGTGCCTGTCCTAAACACGCTCCTTCTACTAGTGCAATAGCCCACCCTGTTTTGTCTGGGCACTCTGGTACCTTTCTGAGGCAACTTTTCTGACGAGTGTTCTCTCCTGCGACCCCTACAAACAGTGGCGATGTGGCCTTGCTTGCCACATGCCCGGCAGGTTGCCGTGCAGAACCGGCATTCCACCCGTTTGTGTCGGCCTCCACACCCAACACATCGAGGAAAGGGAACTGTCTTGTCAATTGGTCATTGAGGCCTTCTTTCGGGTGGTTGCTGTAACCGATCGACTTCGTAGTCCGATTTGGAGTCTTTGACTCTCTTGGCGTCCTCTTGGTGGATGGCCTCCGTGCAAGGAGGGCTCTTGGAGAGCCATAGGGCCTTGATGGCTCCGCCAGCTGCTTCTTCAGCTTGGAATGATATAGTCTCTTTCGCAAATATCTTCTGTTGCAGCTCTCGACTCCTTAACCCACAAACTAAATGGTCCCTCAGTCTTTCTTCGAGGTCTTTGAATTCGCAAAGTAGGGCCGCTTGATGAAGAGCGGCTATGAAGTCGGCAGTGGACTCGCTGGGATGTTGTTGTTTGAAGGTGTGCCGCCAGGCTCAAAATATTCTTTGAGTGTCTTCTTCAGCTCTGAGTATGCAATGGACTCTAGCGGAACTGATGCAACCAAGTTCTCAGCAATGTCAAAGATTGCCTGACCACATACACACAGCAGCGTCACGGCCTTCAGACCATCATCTCGAACTTGGTTAACCCTCGTGATGTAGGAGCTCCACCTCTCTAGATGAGCGACGTTGAATTTGGAGAGTTTTCCGATCTTCACCATGGTGAGTTTTTTGCGGGCCTTTCAATGCCTTGTGCTGCGCAGGCTTCCGTGGGACTTCCAGGGTGGATCCTTGGAAACACTCTCCTCCAGCGTTTCCGTACTGGTAAGATAGAGTGAAGGGGGGAAAACACCGTTCCGACCAAGCATCTGCTAGGCCTAACCCCCGTAGTGACTCAGCTTTGTGTTGAGGCAGCACGATCCCATCCTCGTCACCAATGCTATGTTTTCTGTTTGATGCGGCATTAAAGAGGTAGCAGGTGAAAAACTACTTTCTTTATTAAAGGTCAAAACAGAAACTAACAAGCAAATGCTCCACCCATACTTATACACTCAGCCTAAAGGTGACACATGCAGTCAGCAAGGACTTATTCATTGATTCTGCAGAATGTTTGATTTATTCAGCATCCTTTTATTTCCTCTTTTGAAAATAGCCTGGCTTGCTGAACCCTGTACTAAGTGTTCAGCCCCTATATTTATAATGTATTTTGTTGAATTTCTGTAGCAACTGTCATAACTTGAAGGATGGTGGAAAGAGGTGTACTGTCACTTCTAAGTTAAAACTTTAAAGTTTTAAGTTAAGTTTTTCATTTTAAGTAATATGCCATGAATATATTTGATTACAGAATCTGCCAATTTCATGTAATCACTGGATATATTTTATAATTTCTTATACCTGAGTGGTGTAAAAACAAATTTCTGCATTAATACAATTTTATTTTTCACCTCTTCTGTGTTAAAAAATGCTGTGAAGTCTTATAGTAAAGACCTGAGGATATGCTACAATGCAATATATTGTTGTTTTGGTTGTACTCATCAATATGAACTAATCAAGATAACTGTTTTAGATTTACTGAAGAATTTAAGTCACTCTTCTCCCCATCTCATTGTATCTTATTTGTTGGTAAATATGATATCATGATGTATTTTAGAGCAGGGGTCCCCAACCTGTGGCTGTTGCCCACTACCGGGCCGTGGCCTATTCGCCCTCCCTCTCATTGTCTCTTCCTTCCTTCCTTCCCTCTCATTGTTCCTTCCTTCCTTCCTTCCTTCCTTCCTTCCTTCCTTCCTTCCTTCCTTCCTTCCTTCCTTCCTTCCTTCCCTCCCTCTCATTGTCCCTTCCTTCCCTCGCTCCCTCTTTGTCCCTTACTTCCTTCCCTCCCTCTCATTGTCCCTTCCTTCCCTCCCTCTCAGTGTCCCTCCCTCCCTTCCTTCCCTCCTTCCCTCCTCTTATTGTCTCTTCCTTCCCTCCTTCCCACTTATTGTCCCATCCTTCCTTTCCTCCCTCTCATTGTCCCTCCCTCCCTCCCTTCCTNCTTCTTTCCTTCCCTCCCTCCCACTCATTGTCCCATCCTTCCTTCCCTCCCCCCTCTTTGTCCCATCCTTCTCTCCCTCTCTCCCTTCCTTCCTTCCTTCCTTCCTTCCTTCCTTCCCTCCCGCTGGTGGCTGTGCTACCGGTGGCTGTGGCTTGAAAGGCCATTGTAAATTCCTGGACAAGAGCTGCACAACTTTAAGAGCAGAGTGGCAGGAAGATATTTGCAATGAGGGAGGGAGAAAAACAGGCAAGAAATGCAACTGGGGAGGGGTCCCCCTCCATGAGGAATGAAGGCAGCATCCCTTGAAGGAGACCAGCAAATGTCCCTTGACCCCCCCTGGCTTTGTGGGTTCCAGGGGAGGGAACGCCATGAGTGGAGTAAGTCCACATTACTTGTGCTACGCCACCCAGACCCCAGCCTGCCTGGTTTCGACAGGCAGCAGCGTACTCTTCTCACCTCACGGAGAGGCTGGGCTGAGTGAGGCAAAGCTGGCGAGAAGCCAAACCTACTTGGGTGTGTACAGAGGGGGCGGAGACCATGTGAGGCTCGGTTTCTCTCTGGTTCACCTCACATGGCCCAGTCTCTCCACATGGTGAGGAAAGCGCGTCACTGCCTGCCGAAACCAGGCAGGCTGGGGGGGGGTTTCTGGGTGGCATAGCATAGGTAATGTGGACTTTCTCTTCCTGGTGAGCTGAAAGTGCCGATCCTGGGGCCTTTGTCTTGTCGCAGCAGCCCTACCGCTCCTGAGAACTCTCTCACGGCAAGTCCTGTGCTGCACCTCTTTGGCTTGATCCCTTCCCCCACTACACTTGGCTAGGTTAGGCAGGGTCGCGTACCACCTGCCAGGTGCCAATGTACCACCGGTTGAAAAGCCCTGGTCTAGAAGATCTTCAAGGTTCCTTTCAACTCTGTTATTCTGTTAATACAGTACATCTACATAATGCAAATGATAATAATCCTGAGGATAAAATAATTCTTCTGAAAAAGATGATTTTTCTAAAAAAAAAAAAAATTTCCTTTAGATGCAACAAAAGAAAAGTTGTGCCATCTAAATAATCTCCATAACTCTATAAATATTAGGTTTTGTTAGATTGCCAAAGTTCTTTTAGCTATAAGCACAAAAAAAGGGAAGTACTATAATTTTCTTTGTTTAATGGGTGCAGATTTATCTTTTAATTACATTTTCTATTTGGACTAGATATCTTAGGTATTGCAGAACCAAGCAATGTGAATTTAAGCTTTTAGGCAGCAGAAGGCACAAGTGCCAGGGACTTTTATTCTACCATCTTTAAGGAAGCGATTTAAATCTTGAAATATATGATGAACCCTTTTTCTCCACTGAAGTTAATTTCTTAATAGTATTTAAATAATTCTGTGCAGCAAATCCATCATTTTTGCAAAAGGATTTTCCTTGGGAACAGAATTGTCAGTCCCAAATAAATTCAAATTGTAGCCCTCCCTAAAATTATGGACCTTACTTTGAAAGGCAGTGTCTCATTTTTAAAAACCAGATGTCACCTGGAATCATAGTTTCACTTATTGTAGGTTATTTCTGTTAAATTTCATATGCCAATCTTTGTATATCTCCATTTGATTTTCAGAACTTACAAACATATGGGCAAGAAAAAGAGAAGTACATGAGGGGGGGGTAGCTTGCAGGCAGTTTGAAAATGCTGAAAACTCCAAATAATTTTAAAAGCCTAATATTTTAAGGTGTGCAACTTTACAGGGGCAGGAGAATCTGCCTTTAACATTTATTCTAAAATAGACCACATTGTTTTAGAGATTGAGAAATGCTTATATATTTAGGATAAGAAAAGTTTCGTAGTAGCTTCACCAATAAGTGATAGGATAAGAAAAGTAACTTGAGAACATTATTTCCTTACACAAGCAGACTTGAGCTTCAAAATAATAAATAATAATAAAGTTGGAAGGGGCCTTGGAGGTCATCTAGTCCAACCCCCTGCTCAGGCAGGAAACCTTATACCATTTTGGACAGATGGCTGTCCAGTCTCTTCTTAAAAACTTCCAGTGTTGGAGCATTCACTGTTTCTAGAGGCAGGTTGTTCCACTGATTAGAATGAGATGATGATGCAGAATGAATAGGACCATCTCTCTCTCTCTCTCTCTTTCACACACATACACACACAATCACAAAGTTACTATTTTCTGGATTTAATTTTTGGTTATTATTTTGAATGTGATTGAAAATAGAAGACCAGGGACTTCCGGTGGCTCGGCGGCTGCCGAAGGGGGTTGTTTTGACAGCCTCCCGTTCAGGACTGCGTAAAAAGCGCTAAAACAGTGTTTATCAGCTGTTGGGCGCTTTGAAACTTCTCTCCGGGCAAAGGAGAGAAGGAGAGCTTGCTCGTGAGTAGGAGTCGAGTTCCCTAGCCTCCCTGGGTGTTCCCAGCGAGGTGA
>NW_015392952.1:22617-27319 GCF_001527695.2 Protobothrops mucrosquamatus
GAGATGGCAAAAATATCCGCGTACCTGAAGGATCATTCTCAGGAAAAATTTATCTCAATATGGAGAAGATGGATAGATTACATTCAGAGAAAGTATGAACTGAAAAATTATTATGTAGCTTTTGATTAAAAACTTAGAACAAAATTAGGTATATTATATATTGATATAACTTAAAAAAATTTTTTTGTTGTAATTTAATGTTATTTTAGAGTCACAGTAATTTTGTACTAGTGTGTAGTAATAATGAGTAGTTTTGATTAGTATTGGATGATTGTGTATTTAGTTCCTAGATTAGCTTTGGGAAGTCCTGGGGGGGGGAGGGGGGAAAGGGGTAGGTTGGTGTTATAGATTTATATGTATATATATGTATGATTTTTTAAGGAGGTGCCCGGTGGTACCCCAACTGCACTGATGGGATGGTTGAGGGAGAAAGGGAGGTAGGAAAGAGGGAGGAAGGAGAAGTGGTGGTAGGATTGCGAGGAGGAAGGTGTAGGCAAGTGAGAGGGTGGTGCAGAAGGGGGACACCGGACACGTCCGTGAACGTATTGATTGGTGTTGATTTTTTTAATGGTTGATATTGTGATAAAAGATTTATGTTTCTGTTTTTCAATGAAAAATCAATAAAATTTATTTAAAAAAATAAAAAATAGAAGACCACATCAATCATTTTGGCCATCGTGGCTATATTATTTGAAACTAGGAAATTGTTTAAAGTGAGAACATTTGTTACAGTAAGAAAATTTTGTTTGAGTGTCAGCAGGTGTGGATGGTATATGTATCTGTGTATATAATCACAGTTCTAATAATATTAGTTATTTGATTTCTGGATTGCAGTGTGAAAATACAAGGGAAACCTAGTTCAAGACTAGTTATAGTACTGAATTACATGTTAACGTTACATGTTAACGTTACATGAAAAGTTTGTGTATATCAGCTTACAGCCAGTAAATGAAGGAAGTGTTACAATCTACTTCATAAACTTGTCTTCTATAGTTTTCTAAATTTCTCTGAAGAGATCTGAATAAGGATGATCTCATTGTGAGATCTTTAACTATCTGCCGCAAGGAAGCATAATTTGTGAAATAATACATAGCTGCATCCAGCCAAGTCCCCCAACATGTCACAACAGATTGGGGAGGGAGAACCAAAGTAGGAGCAATTTCTGTGAATTTTTGTACTTCAAGTGGAGCTTTAATGAACATCTGGATAATTGCTTCAAATCTCTTCAGCCATTCTGTGTAAGCCATGTGCAAGGCATGTGATATGGATACAAAGATACAAGAACAAGGTCTCCCCACCTTTCTGGGTGGACTATCCCAGGAGAGGCAGATAAAAGGTATGGAGAACAAAGTTTCGTAGTAGCTTCACCAATAAGTGATAGGATAAGAAAAGTAACTTGAGAAAATTATTTCCCTACACAAGCAGACTTGAGCTTCAAAAGGCTCTTGTAGATAAACACACATTTTTCAGGAAAAGGATAGACAGAAAATTAGAATTGACAGAATTAGAATAGAAACACCAAAAGGTACACAACAATAAAATAATTGAACACTGGATTCCCTCTGGAACAAAAATTAACACCTTTTAGACAGAATTGAGAAGGAAATTAACCCAAGAACAGACACTGACCAATAAAAATCAGAAATGACAATTTTGGAAACCACGAAAGGGTATAAGAACTCAACTAAGGTATGTAGGAAGCACATGACAATAGAACAGTCAAACTAGAGTCTTGGACTTTAAGAGAGGCTTGGGAGGGATTCCATGGATGAGAATCCTCAAGGGGAAACAACTCAAGAAGCTTGGGAATTTTTTTTTAAAAAAACATAACCCAGTCTAGCACAATACCAACAAAGAAGAAAAATAATAGCTCTCACAAGAAACCAGATACTGCATAAAGAACTCTCTAATAAATTGAAAGATAAGAGGGACAAGTATAAAAGTGGAAAGGGGCACATAACTAAAGCAGAATATTAGCAAATAGTCTGAGCCTGCAAAGATGAGGTGAAGAAAGCTAAGGCTCAAAATGAACTAAGGCTTGTGACCAAAGTAAAAAAATAATAAAAAAGCAAACAGCCCAACTTATCAAAAACAGTACCATAAAAAAAAGATTAGAAACACAAGTTAAGATAGGCAAGAAAATGGTAAGTGAGCACTTATCCAATTCAGATCACCAGGACCAGATGGATTACAACCCAAGGTTCTCAAGGAACTGGCAGATGTGATCTCAGAACCACTGAACTATATTTTTCAAAGATCCTGGAGCACTAGGGAACTACCAGAGGACTGGAAAAGAGCTGATATAGTTCCCCTCTTCAAAAAAAAGAAAAAAAAAGAATAGATCCAGAAAACTACTAACCCATTATCCTGATCTCAATACCTGGGAAGATTCTGGAAAAGATAATCAAACAAGAATCAGCGAACACCTAGAGGCAAACAAAGTCATTACTAAAAGCCAACATGGGTTTGTTAAAAACAGATCATGCTAGACACATCTTACTGCATTCTTTGACCCAATTACAAAATTAGTGGACTAGAGGAATGCTGTGGATATAATTTTCTTGGATTTCAGTAAGGCATTTGATAAAGTTTGTATATGGTTTCCTGCCTGAGCAGGGGGTTGGACTAGATGACCTCCAAGGTCCCTTCCAACTTTATTATATATTATTAAATGCAAGAGTGAAATCTTTCTAGCAGATAAACTTAAAACATTCCCTCCTGCTAACTTTAGGCTGTTCTTAAGAGTACACAGAGAGAAAGAGGAAAACAAACAAACAAACAAACAAACAAACAAACAAACACATTTTTTTTCTTCACTCTGTTTGTTGGCCATTTCCTTTTTGTGGCTTATTTTAAGCAGAATTTCTAGCAGAATTTAAAATTCTTTTTTCTTTGGATTTGAAACAGTTAACAGTCACATTTACCTCTCACACACAGACTTTGACAAACATATATACAAAGACAAGAGAACAGAAGTTTTAGGTTTACACATCCTAGTCATTCCCACCATAAGTTTCAGATAGCTCAAATTAGGGAAGGCACAGATCTTAAACATACCATGTGGTTGCATAGAGAAGAGAGAGAGAGAGAGAGAGAGAGAGAATCACTATTTCTTATTTTCCTTTTTAAGTACCTTTATTTAGCCAAATTGGTTTCCCAGAAAAGCCCTAAGCAAACTCTATTTTTTTTTTAACATATAGTTTCTTTAGCTATCTCTTTTTTCATACTTGCCTGAACGGGTAGCTGATTCCCATACCAGGCCTCAAGCAAGCTCTCAACTGGGGAACCTATCTCAGCCCTTGAATTTGAACCTCCCATGCTTCTTACTTCTATAACAGGGGTTTTCCTCTAGCACTATTGGGCACTATACACTGGAAGCCTCCTTGTGAGACTTCCTCCTTCCGCCACGGTTTTGTGGGTCCAAAAAGGGGACTCATGGAGCACTCTGGATCCCTCTCAGAGTACGTGGGCTCCTGGAGGGATCCGCCATGTTTTCAGACCAAAAAGGGGTCTGTAGAGACACTTCTGGTTTCCCCTCAGAAGGTACGGGTTACTCTCCTACCAGCTGGCTTCACTGCCATTGTTTTGCGGACCTCGAATGTCCATGCGAACCTCTGCTTGCTCTCAGAGGTAAGGGCCCGCTCCTAGCCCGGGGCTTTCTAGCCTGGGGCTTCATTTCCTAACTTTGCTTTGCTTTGTTTTGCTTACAGGGCCTTACCAGCTAGTTGCCCAAATCCAATTCTTTCATTCACTCATTCCATTTCATTTTCACACAGCCTCTCCCTTTGCCCTAACAAAAGGCTCTGCGCTCTGACCAAACCCCCATGCTTTCCAGGTTCTGCCAATTAAACAGATCCTTTCTGCGGCTAGGAAAGATCAGAAGGAGCAAAATCCAATTGTAATTGGGAAAAAAAGGTCTTCTCACTCACACACACAGACATACACACATTTTTTCACTCCCCTGGGCTTTAAACTTAAAATTTAGAGGTACTCACCTTCACCTTCTTTCCAAAGCAGCCCTTGAGCTCAAACTCTCAAAACTCCCTTTACTACCCTGGCTCCACATGGGCAAGGCCTGGGGAACCCATCCACAGACACAAGGGGGTCTGCTGCCGGCAAGATGGGGCTTACCAGTCTCAGTCCATTGGAGAGGTTAGCTTGGAGTCCCATTCTGGGGTGCCAAATTGATAGAAGTGAGTCTTCATCCTGGTTCATCCAAGCCGGGAATAAATAAGCAAACATGGCGACTGCTTTGGGAAGAAGGTTACAGTTTATTGCAGAAGCTGAAAGATGGTTCTTCAGGAAAGAACAGAGGAGAGAAGAGAAAGACTGAGCACATGGGCAGTCGGTTTTTATACCCTCTCTAGCCCTGTTTGGAATAATTTCCTGTTCTGTGGCATGAACTTTGAGGCTATTTCTGAGTGTTTTTCTAGGCCTTGATATCTGTGGTTTAATCCTATTATCATATCCTGCTTCCCAGGTGATGGGGCTAATGACTCCTAAAGTTTGGGTGGGGCATGCAGATTTTCTCTTTGTCTTCTTGATTGCTCTGGCTTCAACTTTCTGATGGTTTTACATCTGCATTTGTATGGGGCTAGCTCCTGTTTGGGATAGTTGGCTTGGGGGCAAAGTTGGTTTCTGCTTTTTAAAATACTTTTGAGGAAATATATTTTTCTGCCCTTTTAATATTTCCTTCTCTGGG
>NW_015392952.1:27603-29968 GCF_001527695.2 Protobothrops mucrosquamatus
AGATTTTCTCTTTGTCTTCTTGATTGCTCTGGCTTCAACTTTCTGATGGTTTTACATCTGCATTTGTATGGGGCTAGCTCCTGTTTGGGATAGTTGGCTTGGGGGCAAAGTTGGTTTCTGCTTTTTAAAATACTTTTGAGGAAATATATTTTTCTGCCCTTTTAATATTTCCTTCTCTGGGGCTCTGACTTCCCACAGAAGTGATGTAATTCTGATGTATGGTAAAATCCTGAGTTTGTGGTGGTATTAGTTTTTTTTATATATATATAAAATTTTTTATTATTTTAAATTAAACAACAAATACAAATGATGCGTCTACAAACACCACAAAAGAAAAAAGATTTTTACTCAAAATATTTCCGAATACTCCCGGCAGTCCCCGCCTTGTCTCCACCCTTATCCACTTTCCCTCTCTTTCCTCCTCCTCACCCCACAACCTCTCCTCTTTCCTCCTACCACTCTACATCCCTTTCGCCTTCTAACCATGTGGTGGTATTAGTTTTGATTGTATAAACTTACTTCAGTTCTGTTGTAAGTGTATCACATACTGTTATTTCTAAATGTATGTTGTATAGGCACACATGATTAATTTTCTTCCTTTCATACTCTCATGTGTTGTCTGAAGCAAAATGATCCCTGCATGATCAAAGCAAGTTACAAAAGGAATATATTTTCGAATCACTTTTTTGTGCAACTCCTGTTAGCTATCAGCTTACCAATTCAATCTGATGTGTCATGAACATTCTTAACTATGTGAAAGAGATGTTCATACTCTGGTGTTACATAGAAATGCTAAAATGTACGTTTTTACCATGGCTGTTCTGGTTTTGGTTTGGGCTTTAGCTTGTTGTGGAGTGATACTCTTGACAAATTAGCCATCAATTTAGACATTAACAACATCTATAGACTATGCAAAAGAGACAATCAACCAGCCAAAAAGGGAACAAAAGACTCAAGTACTTCTCCATCAGCAATCAGATCAGCATAGATTAACTCCAAGGTTAACATCAGACCAACAATCAAACAAACAATACCGCAATCAAGAAACAGCCAAAGAGCCAACAGTAAACAACCCAACCAAAGAATCTCTAAGACCAACCCCACAAATACTGACAGGGTAAGCCACTAGAATATAAACTGACAGCAAATGTCACTCCTTAATAGCACTGATGATGTTACCTTGGTTGGATAATGAAACGTCTGCAAGAAAATAAATAAGCTCAGAGAGCATCAAGGGCCCCTCATTTCAACCCTGAGCTACAAATATTCTCCTTTATTGTTTTGGAGTGTATTATCTGCAGTGCCAAGGCAAAGTACTTTTAAAATAAATGATATCACTCCCCTAGATGTTCCAGTGTTTCATAGTCATTTAGCTATGAACATACACACACACACAAATACACACTCTCTCTCACACACAGAGAGAGTATACTTACATATATACATATGTATGTATGTATGTATATGTATATGTATACATGTATATGTATATATGTATATATAATGTGAATGTGTACATGAAATATATTATGCCTATTAGTTATTGTGCCAGTGGAGATTTACTGTCTATTTTGCACTCAATTAACATTCTTTCTTTGATTTCTTTTAGTGAATTTATTGGACTCAAGATCAGTTATGGCAGATCTTGGATGGATTGCATATCCAAAGAATGGGGTAAGTGCTTGTAAGTCCACTTAAGATACCAACTTCCTCTCTTCTGTTAGTAATAATATATTCACATACAGATAGTCCTTGACTTACAAAAGTTCATTTAGTGAATATTCAAAGTTACAATGGCATTGCAAAAAGTGAGTTATGAACATTTTTCACAGTTACAATCTTTGCAGCATCCCCATGATCATGTGATCAAAATTCAGATGCTTGGCAACTGGTTCATATTTGTGACTGTTGCTGTGTTCCAAGGTCGTGTGATCACTTTTTGTGACCTTCTGACAAGCAGTCAGTGGGGAAGCCAGATTCACTTAATAACCAAGTTACTGACATATCAAATGCAGTTATTCACTTAACAACTGAAGCAAGAAAAGTCGTAAAATGGGGCAAAACTCACTCAACAAATGTGTCATTTAACAACAGAAATTTTGCGCTCAATTGTGTTCATAACTCGAGGACTACCTATATTATTATTATTATTATTATTATTAAATTCAATTTATATCCCGCCCTTCTCCTTGCGGACTCAGGGCGGCTGACAATCGATTAAAATACACAAATAACAATTACAAAATTAAAATTAATTAAAAAGAAATATTTAAACATAGTCCAATTAAAATATAATTAAAACCCCTCTAAAAATTACCCTAGGCCAGTCCTGCAAGCTGGAATAACCAAGTCTTAAGGGCGCGGC
>NW_015392952.1:31658-34431 GCF_001527695.2 Protobothrops mucrosquamatus
GCCTCCTTAGAGTGCCGTCGGCCAGACAATGCCGGCTGGCGACCCCCAGGGGGAGAGCCTTCTCTGTGGCAGCTCCTGCCCTCTGGAATGACCTACCCCCCGACCTACGTACAGTTGCGGACCTGCGCCTTTTTCGCCGAGCCCTGAAGGCCCATCTATTCTGTGCGGCCGGCCTGGCGTAGTTTGATTATGTTTTAGTATGGGGTGTTTTTAGAACAGGCCTGTTATTTAATTTGATTTTAGAACAGAAACTATTTATTTATTATTGTGGTTTTTAGTATTGCCTGTTCACCGCCCTGAGTCCCGTAAGGGAGATAGGGCGGTATATAAATTTAATAAATAAATAAATAAAAATATTTCAGCACCAGTTTAACCAAACTCTGTGCTCCATTTAAATATAGTAAACATACTAATTTATGTTTATTTTCTCATTTCCTTTTTAAAAACAGGAACCAATTGAAATGCTATTTTTTATTTGTACGATATGATACACAAACTTATATTTAACAGGGTTTTCATGACTATATCAAAATTATTTATTTATTACAACTTATCCACCACATTTTTTCTCTAAGGATGCTTTATACTGTCCAATTTGTCATTTGACTTTTCTAATTCTGAATGAAATATTGGATAACAGACCAGTTTAGTCTCTTAGCCTTCAGTATCCCTAAAGGCATTCTGGGTGAGGCATATATAATAGGCATAGCTGTAGCATTTCTATTTGCTACTTTAATTTAAAAAGAAATTAAAATTTGGGAGGCAAGAAGACTTGATGACCATCAGATTACGTGTCTATGAAAAGAATACAGTAGATTATAGATCCCAGCTCCAAACAGTTCTAAAGTTAATAAATTTATGGAATTGTACATCTGATCATGCCTTGCACTGCTTGTTTTGAATTACCTTTGATCGTCTATAAAATTTCTTTATCTAAGACAGCAGTTGAATTAGAATGACATCTTTTTCATTCCTTATTGTAGTTAAATTAGAAACTACCATCAAGTTTTAATAAGTGGAATGATTAGCATCCTCAATTGCTCTAGAAATCTTAAACAATTGCTAGAGATCTATTAAAAATTAGATTCAAGTTCAGTAAGATGAATGTAAAGGAAATCTCATTAGTGCTCCTCTATCCTAGCCTCATATGGAGCTTCATCCATTTAATAGCCATGACTATATCTATTTTTTTCATGGTTATATAATCATACAGTCTTTACAGAAAGGATGTCAGTTTTGGATGATTGGGGACTGTAATAATTAGGGAATATGGATTAACAACAACAACAACAACAACAACAACAACAACAACAACAATAATAATAATAATAATAATAATAATAATAATAATAATAATAATAATAATAATAAAGTTGGAAGGGACCTTGGAGGTCATCTAGTCCAACCCCCTGCTCAGGCAGGAAACCTTATACCATTTTGGAGAGATGGCTGTCCAGTCTCTTCTTAAAAACTTCCAGTGTTGGAGCATTCACTGTTTCTGGAGGCAGGTTGTTCCACTGATTAGAATAAGATGATGATGCAGAATGAATAGGACCATCTCTCTCTCTCACACACACACACATACACACACATACACACATACACACACAATCACAAAGTTACTATTTTCTGGATTTAATTTTTGGTTATTATTTTGAATGTGATTGAAAATAGAAGACCACATCAATCATTTTGGCCATCGTGGCTATATTATTTGAAACTAGGAAATTGTTTAAAGTGAGAACATTTGTTACAGTAAGAAAATTTTGTTTGAGTGTCAGCAGGTTTGGATGGTATATGTATCTGTGTATATAATCACAGTTCTAATAATATTAGTTATTTGATTTCTGGATTGCAGTGTGAAAATACAAGGGAAACCTAGTTCAAGACTAGTTATAGTACTGAATTACATGTTAACGTTACATGTTAACGTTACATGAAAAGTTTGTGTATATCAGCTTACAGCCAGTAAATGAAGGAAGTGTTACAATCTACTTCATAAACTTTCTTCTATAGTTTTCTAAATTTCTCTGAAGAGATCTGAATAAGGATGATCTCATTGTGAGATCTTTAACTATCTGCCGCAAGGAAGCATAATTTGTGAAATAATACATAGCTGCATCCAGCCAAGTCCCCCAACATGTCACAATAGATTGGGGAGGGAGAATCAAAGTAGGAGCAATTTCTGTGAATTTTTGTACTTCAAGTGGAGCTTTAATGAACATCTGGATAATTGCTTCAAATCTCTTCAGCCATTCTGTGTAAGCCATGCGCAAGGCATGTGATATGGATCATTTTTTTGATAAAAAAAGTTGTAAGTTCCTTGCTTGCTTTAATCATGCATGAAGTGGCATCTGTTACAAAGAGAAGGATGCTTCCCCCTTTTACATCATCTGGCTAGAGTAGTTTCATAGAATCATCAAAGAGCATAGGAATAATGGAATTGTTTTTCTTTTTGTAGAATTTCATATGTCAGAAAAAATCCTTTACCAGGCTTGTCACATTTCAGAATGTCAATAATAACACTTCCGGTTTGGCAGAGAATGAGATGGCCAGCCTCTCAATCCGGTTTCGCTTCACCTAGTGTCTCTTAAAGGGACAGAAAGTTGCCCTAGAGGGGCAACGAAGAAAGAGGGATATTTCAATTATTGAAACTCATACATTATTGTTGTAAACAGCAGATGTTATCTTTCCTAATACATCTTCATAGCAGGCAGAAATGTAAATTTACCTTAGAGTTGATTCATTTGGAATCATAAAAAAAAAAAAAAGC
>NW_015392952.1:37423-38497 GCF_001527695.2 Protobothrops mucrosquamatus
CCCTGCTCTTGAAGCTAATCTTTTGTCAGTGAAGAAACTCACAAAACAATGCAATGTAGTGACCTTCAAAGAGGACAGGTGTGTCATCACAAAGGGGGATATCTTACTTGCAAGGGCTAAAATTACAGATGAACTGTATCAGCTGAACTGCTGAATTCAGGTTCATGAGGGTAGATGAGGGTAGATATGATATTGTTGTTGTTAAGTCCGGAGAATAATGGCGCTTGAGACGAAGCATCTCCAACAAGTCTTTATTGTTTGCTTCCATTCTACGAACAACCAGAGCAGAGGCACGCAGGCCTCTATTTATACCCTCTGATCCCCGGGCAAGTTCAACCAATCATGAGGCAGGCTTTTCCCGCCTTGCGCATGCGCACAAGGCTGGCGCCGCTCAGTCTGGTCCCGGGCAGCTTCTGCAAATGCCCAGGACTCTTGCAACGTCCCGAGCCTGCCTCTTGCAGGCTCAGGACACAACACCCCTTCCCCCTGGATGAAATAAGATTGCGCCCACATGGACGCCATCCTATCCGGCTGATGCTGTGTAACGCCAGGTCCGTGGTTAATAAAGCCCCCTTCATTTATGATCTGGTTTCGGAGGGGGAGGTGGACCTGGTGGGTATTACGGAGACCTGGCTGGGCCTAGAGGGGGGGGTGCCCCTCGTTGAAATGTGCCCGCCAGGTTACCGTGCATTTCACCAGCCGAGAGCCCAGGGTCGGGATGGGGTAGTGGTGGTTATTATTAAGGAAGGCCTGGACCCAAGAGAGACCACTGTGCCGCAGACTGCCGGTTGTGAGTCCCTAGGTGTGAAGTGGGGTCATGGGAGGCAGCAGGGCGTGCTGATTGTGTACCTGGCTCCCCGCTACATATCAGCAGCCCCTACCCGAGCTTCTTAGTGTGATAGCCGAGATGGCGATTGGGACCCCCAGACTGTTAGTCATGGGGGATTTCAATCTGCCATCGGTAGGTGAAACATCTGAGGTGGCTCGGGAGTTCATGGCCTCCATGACGGCCATGGACCTGACCCAATTAGTTGGTGACCCTACCCACACCGGAGGACACACACTGGACTTAGT
>NW_015392952.1:39535-41042 GCF_001527695.2 Protobothrops mucrosquamatus
CATAAGATTCCCACCTCTCGGGGTGAGAGACGTCGAATTCCGCTAAACGCCCAACTTTTGCCATGATCGATGATCAGGTTTTCTTCTTCTTCAGCCGCACGCACCCTCCAGCGATTTCGTACTGGCAGGATAACGCTGACTTCCACGCCGTTTCTCTTCCGGACTTCTTTGGGTGAGTCTTCTAGCTTTCCTAGCTGTATAGACTGTATCCCACCTTCGTCGCCAGTGTTAAGTCCAGAGAATAATGGCGCTTGAGACGAAGCATCTCCAACAAGTCTTTATTGTTTGCTTCCATTCTACGAACAACCAGAGCAGAGGCACGCAGGCCTCTATTTATACCCTCTGATCCCCGGGCAAGTTCAACCAATCATGAGGCAGGCTTTTCCTGCCTTGCGCATGCGCACAAGGCTGGCGCCGCTCAGTCTGGTCCCGGACAGCTTCTGCAAATGCCCGGGACTCTTGCAACGTCCCGAGCCTGCCTCTTGCAGGCTCAGGACACAACAGTTGTCATTATGGAAAACTTGGTGGGATGAAACCCACAAATGGAATATACAGCTAGAGGGATTTAAATTATTTAAAAGAAACAAACCAAATAAAAGGAGAGGTAAAGTTGCACTATATATAACTACATCTCTACAGAAATAAGAGTACAACAATGATAAAAACCACCTTGAATGCATTTGAGTTAATATAAAAAGAAAAAAAGATGTCGTTGCCATAGTGTATACTATAGGCTACCCAACCAAACAGAGGAAATAGATGAACATTTTGCTAGTCAGTTAACTAAGGTATGTAGAAAGCATCTCACAATAGTAATGGGGGAACCTTGGGGGGGAGTGATCATGCAATATTGGAATTCAACATTATGCAAGCATAAGCAACAGAACAAAGTCATACTAGAGACTTGGACTTTAAGAGAACTGATTTCAATAGAAAGCTTGGGAAGGATTCTATGGATGAGAATCCTCAATGGGGAAACAACACAAGAAGCTTGGGAAATTTTGAAAAGTGAGATTATAAAAGCCCAATCTAGCACAATACCAACGAAGAAAAAAAAAACAGCTCTCAAAAGAAACCAGCATGGCTGCATAAAGAACTCTCTGATTAATTGAAAGACAAAAAGGACAAGTATAAAAAGTGGAAAGAGGGGCACATAACTAAGACAGAATATAAGCAAACATCCTGAACCTGCAAAGATGAAGTCAGGAAAGCTAAGGCTCAAAGTGAACTAAGGCTTGTGACAATAGTCAAAAATAATTAAAAAAAACTTCGTTCAACATGTAAAAACTTCGTTCAACATGTTTTTTTATTGTTTATTTTATTGTTCTATTATTTTACTTCTATTTATACTCTTTTCATTTTCTTCCTTTTTTATTCTAAGCTGCCTAGAGTAACCACATGATGAGATAGGTGGCAAATAAATTTAAGAAATAATAATTGTAACAGTGGTGCGTAGACTGTTTATATCCATTATAATACTACCTTATGGCTGTATGCAAGCCTTCAT
>NW_015392952.1:44396-46330 GCF_001527695.2 Protobothrops mucrosquamatus
AGGAAAAATAGTGAAAACTGAAGGAATCAAGATGCCCCACGAAAATAACATTAAGAGTCTGGATGAGGAAGATTACTACAAATACTTGGGTATCCTTCAAGCTGACAACATCAAGCACACTGAAGTCAAGAAAAAGATTAGAGGTGAATACATCAAGAGAGTGAAGAAGATCTTAAAGTCCAAACTCAATGGAGGAAATGCCATAAAGGCAATCAACACCTGAGCAATTCCAGTCATTAGATACACAGCTGGAATAGTGGACTGGACTCAAGCAGAACTAAAAGCAATGGATAGGAAGACCAGAAAAATAATGACAATGAATCATGCCCTTCATCCACACAGTGACATTGACAGACTTTATCTACCAAGGCAAATAGGTGAGCGTGAATGCTGCAAGTACATCAGATGGTTAAAGAAGAAAAAATGGCTTTGGAAGAATATCTGAAGGACAATGATGAAGATGCACTGAAATTAGTATATCAGGAAGGCTTACTGACTACTGGAGAGACCAAACTGGTCTACAAGAGAGACCAAATGAAGAACAGAATAGAGGCATGGGAAGACAAAGCACTACATGGCCAATACATTAAAAAAATAGCTGGGAAAGCAGATAATAACAAGACCTGGGAATGGCTAAGAGCAGGAAAATTGAAGAAAGAGACCGAGGGACTAATTCTGGCTGCACAAGACCAAGCCTTAAGGACAAATGCATATAAAGTCAAAATTGAGAAGACAGCAACATACAGTAAGTGCCGCCTATGCAAAGAAGCTGAAGAAACAGTGGACCACCTGGTAAGCTGCTGCAAGAAGATCGCACAGACTGACTACAAGCAGCGGCATGACAAAGTAGCAACAATGGTGCATTGGAAGATCTGCAAGAAATATCATTTGCCTGTAAGCAAAAACTGGTGGCATCATAAAATAGAGAAAGTCATAGAAAATGATAAAATTAAACTGCACTTCAGAATTCAAACAGACAAGCACCTGCAACATAACACCCCGGACTTAACAATTGTCGATAAGAAAGACAAAAAAGTCTGGATAGTGGATGTGGCAGTGCCTGGAGACAGCAGAATAGACGATAAAGAACTGGAGAAGATAACAAAATACAAAGACCTACAAATAGAAATAGAAAGACTGTGGCAAAAGCAAGCAAGGGTAGTACCAATAGTAATAGGTGCCTTGGGTGCAATCCCAAAGCAACTGGAGCACCACTTGAACACCATTGGCATTGACAAATTCACTATTAGTCAATTGCAAAAGGCGGCCTTACTAGGAACTGCTTTCATCCTGTGATGATATCTGTAATACCATCAAACATCCACATCTGCCTATCCCAGGTCCTGGGTAAGGACTCGATAGGTAGACAAAGTGCCAAATCCAGTCTGAACATCTGGCTGACTGTGCGATGATCCATAATAATAATAATAATAATAATAATAATAATAATAATAATAATAATAATAATAATAATAATAATAGTAATAGTAGTAGTAGTAGTAGTAGTAGTAGTAGTAGTAGTAGTAAAGTTGGAAGGGACCTTGGAGGTCATCTAGTCCAACCCCCTGCTCAGGCAGGAAACCCTATACCATTTCAGACAAATGGCTGTCCAGTCTCTTCTTAAAAACGTCCAGTGTTGGAGCATTCACCGCTTCTGGAGGCAGGTTGTTCCATTGGTTAATTGTTCTAACTGTCAGGAAGTTTCTCCTTAGTTCTAGATTGCTTCTCTCCTTGATTAGTTTCCACCCATTGCTTCTTGTCCTGCCTTCAGGCCCTTTGGAGAATTGCTTGACTCCCTCTTCTTTGTGGCAGCCCCTGAGATATTGGAACACTGCTATCATGTCCCCCTTCGTCCTTCTCTTCGTTAAACTAGACATACCCAATTCCAGCAACCGTTCCTTATATGTTTTAGCCTCCAGTCCCCTAATCATCTT
>NW_015392953.1:0-1508 GCF_001527695.2 Protobothrops mucrosquamatus
CTCTTATTTGTTTATTTTATGGAAAAATCCCAAATAAATTAAATGGCAGCTGAACTGCAAGGAATACTGTTTCAGCTAGATTAATTAGCTCAACTCACAAAGTAGAATTTAAATCATATTGTGACCAAATACAACCCCTTATTTGAAAAAAAAAAAAGATAAATAATTATCTTTGTATTATCGAAAATATATGTATTTTATTTGCTCTAGCTTATCTGTCATAAAACCAAATAGGGCTTTTCAGTAAGGATTTTGGTGTCTTGAGAAATTAAATTCTTTTCAGATCCATTGAGAGAAACTTTAAAATCTTCTGGATTGGTGTATGTATTCACCTACATAATGTTTTAACTGTTTAAATGTGCAGTGAATATGATAATATGATCCTTTCACTTTGTTTCCACTTCCAGGCCAAGGTTTGAAATACCTAGATAAGTTTTTTCTGGTGACTTAAATGCAAAATCTTTTAATAAAATTTCTCAGTTTCATATTGAGTACTCCTACAATTTTCTTGAGAATGTTTCAAGGAATTATTACAGAAATAAAATAAAATAAAAATATCCGGTCCCCAAAACAGTTTTACATGTTCACTGAATATGATAATATAATCCCTTCATTTTGTTTTTATTTCCAACAAAGATTTGAAATACCTAGACAGTTTCTCTGGTGACCAAAACCAACAATCCACCATTATATATATATATATATCAGTCTCACTGTGAAGACTGTAGCCCACTGAAATGTGGAATTTTCTTGAGAACTTTTCAGTGAATTAATACAAAAATATTTTTTTAAAAAAATAATAATTATCAGTCCTCCAGAATGAGACAATATCTAATGACATTTGTTTTATGAATTGTGGGAAGATTTTCCGTGATTTGGGTCTCCAGCTGGGAAGCAGACCTTCGGCTCAGGCGGAAGAAATGACACAGAATGAAGCAAGCTGCCAGAAAGTAGGTTTATTTACAGAAACCAGATGGAGTAATGGTACAGGGATGGTTTCTGCACTAGCTAGTAGTTTCCCAAGGTGAGGGGTCCTGTTCTTACACCCCTCAAGTTATTGAGATTATGATTTGGCTTTTGAAAAAAAATGTTCATTTAATTCCATTAGTTTGTGTCTGTTTGGACCGGTAGCGATTAATATTGTCCTTGGGAAGTATTTCTTTGTTCATGCAAATGTGTTTCTCTGTATGGTTTATGTCTGTCTTGTTAGTGTTACAAAAGTTCTACCTAGTGAGGTTGATGGGTTTAATTGTTTTCTAAGACGCGTGTCTGCGGTTTTCCTGTCCTCAGAATGTTTTTTTTAGTTTGACAGTTTGCCCAGAATTGCTCAAGGCGGGGAAGGAAGAATGAGAGACGGGAAAAAAAAAACCTTTTCTTTGGTCTTTTAAATTTGGTTTGGCTTATCCCTTAAATGGTTCTTTTCCTGAGGTGTACCCCATCCTTCCTGGGTTCATCTACATCTGTGCTGGCAGGTTTATGGGTCTGGGTTTCCTTTGTAATATTTAATT
>NW_015392953.1:5438-7104 GCF_001527695.2 Protobothrops mucrosquamatus
TGAAGAGCTGCTCTGAAGAAAGGAAGGTTCTTGTCTGGCTTCAGATTCACTTCCTCTCACTGTGTCTCCTGTACAGTAATAAATTGCTGTGTCTTCAGCTTTGAGGCTGTTCATTTGCAGATAGAGCTGGCTTTTGGCATTGTCCCTGGAGATGGTGAAGCGGCCCTTCACTGTGTCTGAGTAGTAAATAGTACCAGAACTGGTGCTTATGAATGCCACCCATTCTGGTCCTTTCTCTGGAGCCTGTCTCACCCAGCTCATATAGTAGCTGCTGAAATCAAATCCAGAGGCTTGGCAGGAGAGACGGAGGGACTCTCCAGGTCTTCTCACATCCCCTCCAGACTCCACCAACTGTACTTGAGACTGGACTCCTAAAAAGAATATATATATATATTTTAAATGAGATCTCCTGCTTAGAAGAGCAGAACATGGAAATAAACTGTATATGGGGGAAATAATTACCTTTGAGGACTACTAGTAAGGACACAAGGTTGAGCCACATTTTCACTAAGTGAATGGAGGGAATTGACAAGAGACAAGAGAGAGAAAATAGCACAAGGTTTATGTTCCTGGGTGTTGTCTGAAGAGGGAAACCATGGGGCTCCTTTAAAGGGGAAATGGTGCCTCGATTTACATATCTGTTGGGATAAAAGAGCCCTTGACAAACACACTTCCGTGAACATCACTTGCATTTGCATTTCGTAATTAACATTGCACCCCTAAGAAAAGGATTAGGAGACATTTATTTTTTCTGTGAATTAATAGGTGAAAGGGCAAATTTATTGTGTAAAATAAATAAATAAATAAAAGAAAAGCCTGAAAAATACACCAAATGAACTCTCTTATTTGTTTATTTTATGGAAAATCCCAAATACATTAAATGGAAGCTAATCTGCAAGGAATACTGTTTCAGCTAGACTAGTTAGCTCAACTCACAAAGTAGAACTTAAATCATATTGTGTCAAATACATCCGCTTATTTGAAAAAAGAATGATAAATAATTATCTTAGTATTATCCAAAATATATGTATTTTCTTTGCTCTAGGTTATCTGTCATAAAACCAGATAGGGCTTTTCAGTAAGGATTTTGGTGTCTTGAGAAATTAAATTATTTTCAGATCCATTGACAGAAACTTAAAATCTTCTGGACTGGTGTATATATTAGTATCTATAATGTTTTAACTGTTTTATATGATCACTAAATATGATAATATGATCCTTTCACTTTGTTTCCACTTCCAGGCCAAGGTTTGAAATACCTAGATAAGTTTTTTCTGGTGACTTAAATGCAAAATCTTTCAATAAAATTTCTCAGTTTCACATTGAGTACTCCTACAATTTTCTTGAGAATGTTTCAAGGAATTATTACAGAAATAAAATAAAATAAAAATATCCGGTCCCCAAAACAGTTTTACATGTTCACTGAATATGATAATATAATCCCTTCATTTTGTTTTTATTTCCAAGAAAGATTTTGAAATACCTAGACAGTTTCTCTGGTGACCAAAACCAACAATACACACACACATAAATATCATTCTCACTGTGAAGACTGTAGCCCACTGAGATGTGAAATTTTCTTGAGAGCCTTTCAGTGAATTAATACAAAAATAAATTTAAAAAAAATAATAATTATCAGTCCTCCAGAATGAGACAATATCTTGTT
>NW_015392953.1:9419-12473 GCF_001527695.2 Protobothrops mucrosquamatus
TAAATGCAAAATCTTTCAATAAAATTTCTCAGTTTCACATTGAGTACTCCTACAATTTTCTTGGGCATGTTTCAAGGAATTATTATAGAAATAGAATAAAATAAAAATATCCGGTCTCCAAAGCTGTTTTATATGTTCGCTAAATATGATAATATAATTCCTTCATTTTGTTTTTATTTCCAACAAAGATTTTGAAATATCTAGACAGTTTCTCTGGTGACCAAAACCAACAATCCACCATTTTATATATAATATAAATGTCACTGTGAAGACTATAGCCCACTGAGATGTGAAATTTTCTTGAGAACTTTTCAGTGAATAAATAAATAAATAAATAAATAAATAAATAAATAGATAGATAGATAAATAGATAAATAGATAAATACATACATACATACATACATACATACATACATACATACAAAGATACATACATACATACATAAATAATTATCAGTCCTCCACAATGAGACAATATCTAAGGACATTTGTTTTATTCCTCACCACATGCATCCACAGTGGGATTTTATGTTACAACATTGCCCCCTAGTGTCAAAAATGATGAGGGGAAGCGTATTCCTAATTCTCCAAGGATTTTTTTTATTTATTTATTTATTTTTGGTGAAGGTATTTCCTCAATATGAGAATGGCAGTGTTGGAAGAAAAGTCTTTATCCTGGTTCATCCAAGCTGGGAATAAACATGGCAATTGTTTTGGGAAGAAGGTTGTAGTTTATTGGAGAGGAGAGCCAGACAGGAAGATGGTTCTGGCAGCAAAGAGGAGAGAAAAAGGGCTGAACACATGTAGGGAGTAGGTTTTTATACCCTCTGAAGGCTCTTGTTTGGAGTTGTTCCTGTGCCATGAACTTTGACCTGAGTCTGAGTGTACCTTTCTGGTATTCTGATGGTGATGGGTTAATCCTATAATGTCCAAAGGTCATATCCTGCTTCCCTGGGGCTGGGGCTGATGACTCTTAGAGTTTGGATGGGGTATGCAGATTTTAGGTCTTTGTCTTCTTCATCTCCTAGCTCCCTGGATTTACATCTGCATTTGTACAGAGCTGGTTTCTGTTTTGGGGAGGCAGAATGGGGCTATTAAGAAAAATTGGGCATGCTTTTCTGTCTCTTTAAGATCCTTTGAGAAAATATATTTTTCTGCCCTTTTAATATTTCCTTCTCTGGGGGGCTGACTTCCCACAGCAGTTTGGATATTTAGAAGATTTACTCTGAAGTTTCATATCCAGGCTTCTGCCATGATACTAAAGGACAATATTCCATTCCATATTTTTTCCAGAACATAAATCACCTTGTAAACAGGGAAGATGAAACGGATTTTCAAGCCATTTTCATCATCTTATATTTTCCTTCAGCAAACTCTCTGATACCCAGAATAAAACATCCTGAAGTTCTCTCTAGGCAGAGATCAATCCTCATTGACTAATCCAGTCAAGTTGAAGAGTGGTCTGAAGAAAGGAAGGTTCTTGTTTGGCTTCAGATTCACTTCCTCTCACTGTGACTCTCGCACAGTAATAGACTGCCGTGTCTTCAGCTTTGAGACTGTTCATTTGCAGATACAGCTGGCTTTTGGCATCGTCCCTGGAGATGGTGAAGCGTCCCTTCACTTTGTCTGAGTAGTAAGTGCTAGATGTACCCATGCTTGCAACCCATTCCAGTCCTTTCCCTGGAGCCTGTCTCACCCAGCCCATCCAATAGCCACTGAAGGTGAATCCAGAGGCTTGGCAGGAGAGACGGAGGGACCCTCCAGGTCTTCGCACATCTCCTCCAGACTCCACCAACTGCACTTGAGACTGGACTCCTAAAAGGAATATTTTTTAATGAGATCTCCTGCATCTAAGAGCAGAATTGGGAAATAAAATATATAGTGGAAATCATTACCTTTAAAGATTGCTAGTAAGGACACAAGGTTTAGTAACATTTTTGATTGCTCTAATGAATGGATGGAAGCGATAGGAGAGGATTCAGGAAATATTACAAGGTTTATGATTCTGGGTGTTGTCTGAAAAGGGAAACCATGGGCCTCCTTTAAAGGGGAAATTGTGCCTCGATTTACATATCTGTTGGGATAAAAGAGCCCCTCAGCTCATTGACAAGCACACTTCTGTAAACATCACTTCCATGTGCATTTTGTAATTAAAATTCCAGTCCTAAGAAAAGGGTTGGGACCATATTTTTTTATGAGATAATAGGAATGGTGCACATTAACTAACAGAAAAGACTGAAAAATTTCAGCCCTTCTCAAAATGATTGAAGGTAATAGAGATGAAACTAATTTACTTATTAGAGAACATATAAAAAGGCTAGCACATCAGACTTAGAATCTTTACTACAAGATAGCCTCCTTAACCTTTTTTTTTTGTTTTATGGAAAATAAATGGCAGCTAAACATCAAGGAACATTGGGTCACTAGAATAGTTGGACCACTCAACTCACAAAATCAAATTTGAGTCACATTGTGACCAAATACACCCTCTTATTTGAAACAGAATGATAAATAATTCTCTTCGTATTATTCAAAATGTTTTGTTTGCTCTATGTTATCTGTCATAAAGCCAGATAGGGCTTCCAGGCAAGGATTTTGGTGCCTTGAGAAATTAAATTCTTTTGAGATCCATTAAAGGAAACTTTAAAATCTTCTGGGTTGGTGTATGTATTTGCCTCCATAATGTTTTAACTGTTTAAATGTTCAATGAATATGATAATATAATCCCTTCATTTTGTTTTCATTTTCAGCAAAGGTTTGAAATGTTTAGACAGTTTCTCTGGTGACAAAACCGACAATAAATTATTTGACGAACATTTTGTGTTTTTCAATTAAAATTCCAGCCCTATAAAAAAACTTTGGACCCATTGTGTTTCCTACTACCACAGCCACACCAAGCCAATGGGCCACACCCACCCAGCACCCGACGATGCATAAGTGGATTTTGGGTTGCAGTTTGGGCACTCAGTCTCTAAAAGGTTCGCCATCACTGGTATAAGGTTTGCTGCTTGAGCAGGGGGATGGACTAGACACTTCCAAAATAAGAAAATATAC
>NW_015392953.1:14742-16247 GCF_001527695.2 Protobothrops mucrosquamatus
CCTTTTTTCCCTCAAGATAGATCACCTTGTAAACAGGGAAGATGAAATAGGAATTTTAAAGCCATTTTCATCATCCTCTATTTTCTTACAGCAAACTCTCTGATACCCAGAATAAAATATTCTGAAGTTCTCTCTAGACAGAGATCAAATGGAATGGAATACGGTCTCCTCTTTGAATGGGGGGGTTGGACTAGAAGATTTCCAAGGTCCCTTCCAACTCTGTTATCCTCCTCATCCTCCCCCCTGCCCCCTCCTCCTCCTTTTTTAAGAAGGGACTGGACAACCATTTGTCTGGAATGGTATAAGGCAGTGGTGGCGAACCTATGGCACGGGTGCCAGAGGCGGCACTTAGAGCCCTCTCTGTGGGCACGCACGCCATCACCCCTGTCCTAGGCCTTCAGCTGGGTTTTATAAAACCTTTTTACTTTAGGCCTCCGCTACTGTGTGCAAAAAAAAAAAAAAAGGTTCAATCAATCAGTCAATTTCAACTTCTCTTGGAAAAAAAAATCTTGCAAAGTTAGAATTGATTGATAGAACTTTTTAGTCCCAACCAGTCTGCCATTACTACACAGCCACACCCAGCCAATGGGCCACGCCCATCCAATAGGCCACACCCACCCAGCACCCGACGATGCATAAGTGGGTTTTGGGTTGCAATTTGGGCACTCAGTCTCTAAAAGGTTCACCATCACTTGTATAAGGTCTGCTGCCTGAGCAGGGGGATGGACTAGAGACTTCCAAAATAAGAAAATATACAATTATACATATTTTATTCCCGAAAATACCTCTTCCAGATGTGTAGACAGTTGGATTTTGGGACAGCATTGCCTCCAGAATCAAAACTGAGGAGAGGACACATCAACCTCATTTTCCAAGGAGTTTCATTCAGAGCGCATATTTCCCCAATGTGTCTTTGGCCGTTTGAATATTTAGGATTATCCTAAAGTTCCATTTCCATCCTTCCACCATGATACTAAAAGACTACATTCCATTCCAGTGAAGCCAAATCACCTTATAAATAGGGACAGGATACTTGGATTTTTTGTTGTTGTTGTTTTCTTACAACACACTTTTTGAAACCCAGAATAAAACATCCTGACGTTCTCATTAGAAATCAATCAATCTTCATTGACTAATCCAGGATCTGGAACTCAGTCAAGTTGAAGAACTGCTCTGAAGAAAAGAAGGTTCTTGTTTGGCTTCAGATTCACTTCCTCTCACTGTGGCTTTCGCACAATAATAGACTGCCGTGTCTTCAGCTTTAAGACTGTTCATTTGCAGATACAGCTGGCTTTTGGCCTCATCCCTGGAGATGGTGAAGCGACCCTTCACTTTGTCTGAGTAGTAAGTGATAGATGTACCCATGTGTGCAACCCATTCCAGTCCTTTCCCTGGAACCTGTCTGCCCCAGCTCATGGCAAAGCTGCTGAAAGTGAATCCAGAGGCTTGGCAGGAGAGACGGAGGGACCCTCCAGGTCTTCGCACATCCCCTCCAGACTCCACCA
>NW_015392954.1:0-1936 GCF_001527695.2 Protobothrops mucrosquamatus
TGATGAAACGGACCGTCTCCTTCTCCTCGACGGTGAAGGTCCCCACCTTCAGGATGTGGAGGAGGGCGTGGGGGCCGGGCGGGCACAGCTCCACGCCGCTCTTCACCTTGGCGGCCGTTTCGCTCTCGGACAGCCGGGTGTCGCAAACGCCCGGCGTGTCCACCACCACGATCTTCCGGCCGTTGAGCAGCGTCTCGCCCCGCTCGCAGCTCCGGGTGACGGTCTGGAGGTTCATCTCGGACCTGAAACGTTTGCTTCCCAAGATGGCGTTTCCCGTGGCGCTTTTCCCGCCTCCGGTTTTCCCGACCAGGACGATCCTGAGCTCTTGCCCTAGGGCGGAGAAGAGGGGAAGGAGAGGAGGAGAGAAGAAGAGGGGGAGCAGAGGAGGAGAGCGGAAGAAGAGAAGGAGAGAAGAGGGGAAGGAGAAGGATGGAAGGGAAAAGTGGAGAGGAGGGAAGGGAAGAAGAGAAGAACGAAAGAAAAAAGTAGAAAATGAAAGAACGAGAGAAGAGGAGGAAGAGAGGAGAGAAGAGGGGGAGGAGAGAAGAAGACGAAGAGAAGTGGAGGAGGAGACAAGAGAGGGGCAAAGAAGGAGAGGAGAGGGGGAAGAGAGAAGGAGAGAAGAGGGGAATGAGAAGGATGGAAGAGGAAGGGGAAAGAGGAGAGGAGGGAAGGGAAGAAAAGAAAGAAAAAGAAGAAAAGAATGAGAGAAGGAAAGAGAGGAGGAGAGGAGAGGAGAAGAGGAGGAAAAGGAGAAGAAGAAAGAGAAGAAAGAAGAGAGAGAAGGAGAGAAGGGGAGAAGAACGAAAGAACAAGAGAACGAAAGAATTAAAGAGAAGAATGGGAAGAGAAGGAAAGAGAAAGACAAGAGTAGAGAGAGGAGGGGAGGAAGAAAAGAAGGAGAAAGGGAAAAAGAAGAGAAGGAGAGGGAGAAAGAGAAAAAGAAATAGAGGAGAGAAGGAGAAAGAAAGGGAAAGAGAAACATGAAAGAACATCACTTCCAGTGGCATAAGGTTGTGGGTCGTCTACAGGTAAACCTCAACTTATGACCACAATTGACCCCAAAAAAATGTCGCTAAGCGAGACATTCGCTAAGGGAGTTTTGCCCCCATATGACTTTTCTCACCACCGTTGTTAAGTGAATCCCTGCAGAATCCCGGCCGTTAAGTGAATCTATCTTCCCTCACTGCTTGTCCAAAGGTCGCAAAAGAGGGTCACACAATTTCGGGAGGCGGCGACCGTCACAAAGACGAGTCCACAGCCAAATGCTCGAATTTTGACCCCCCCGGGGAGGCGGCAACGGTCGCCAGGCTGAAAAACCCCGTCCTTGGTCCCGTCTTTCGGCGCCGTCGTAACTTCCGACGGTTCCTCAACGAACTGTTGTAAGTCGAGGACTGCCTGTACTGTACTGTTGGGGAGGGGGGATTAACTGACGAGTTCGGCTTCAACCAGGAAAAAAAAGTCGAAAGCCGAAGGATTTCCCCCGGCAGCTGGGAAGGGGCGCCCGGATTATTCCCCCCCCTCCGTTTTCCCACTTCCTCCTTTTCCGACATTTCCAACGCCTCTCTCGTCACGCTCCCCGCGAGCGCGTGGGAACGGGAGCCTCTCCTGGGCTCTGGCCCCAGGGAGTGGGCCCGGGAACGCCCGGCAACGCGGAACGTTACCTTCTCCTCCTGGATGGCTGCGCTTCCCAAAGTCCGCCCGTCTCCCTCGCGGAAGGGGAGCCTCCTGGAGAAAGAAGGAAGGGAAAAGGGTGGTGAGGAGGCAAGGACTGACCCTCAGCCACCGTTCGGCAACAGCCCTCGCCCGGAACTCCCTCTGGATGGTGCGCAGGTGGGTGCGGCTGACGGCGCTCGTAATTCCGGCCCGGCCAGGGAAGCGGCAAGACAGTAATTGGGGGAGGAGGAGGAGGAGGAGGAGGAGGAGGAGGAGGAGG
>NW_015392954.1:4541-7844 GCF_001527695.2 Protobothrops mucrosquamatus
CGACTGAAAGTGAGCCTGCGCCTCGCCGAGCCAGCAGCCCCAGGGCGGATCCCGCACGATACGAGCCGCTTTGGGATCCAGCTTCACCAGCGGGTACAACCAGACGGTCACCGGCACGGCCTTCCCGCCTTCTCCGAGCATTCGGGGGAAACCGGCGTAGATTTCCAGGGCCTCCTGAAAGGCGGTCGGGCTTTTCAGCAGGATATCGGCGTAGGACGTGCAGCGGATCTTCCCTGCCATTCCTCCCTGCGCGTCGCTCCGTCGGAAGGGGTCTCGCCCGTCCGCTGCCCCCTTTGGGATTTCCTCAATCGCCTCCCGGAGACGCCGCTGGACGTCCCGGAGATCTTCGGATTCGGAGACGCCACAATCGAAGACGAAGAAGGCCTGGGCCCCGTAGAGCACGGCCGTGACCACGTGGGTGGCGGACCCCTCCTCGAAGGCTCCCCGGAAGGAGACCCTCTCCCCAGTCAGCAGAGACGTCGGCAGGTGCTGCGACTCCGTGGTGGCCAAGAGGTGGAGGGTCCCCCGGGCCTGGCTGGCGGAGGGCGGGCTCTCGTCCAGGTAGGTGGCGGCTCCCCCCACTTCGAAAAGCCCGGCGAGGTAGCTGGCCTTGAGGGACCCGTTCAGGCGGAGGGCCTCGGCTTTGCTCTGCAGAGACTCCGATGGGAGGAGCTGAACGTCCGTCCGGGATCGGGCCACGGCGCGGGCCTCCATGTGCAGAGTGTCAGCATCCCACAGAGTGACGTCTGCGAGGAAGTGGAATTACAGGGGGCGTTCGTCACGTGGTTTTAGGGTTTGTTCGTGGAAAAGAACATCGTTTCGTAGGAAACTGTTTCCATATTCTCTTCTATTCTATTCACTCTGCTGTTCTATAAGAGTCTCCTGCTTAAGCAGGGGGTTGGACTAGATGACCTCTGAGGTGCCTTCCAACTATTCTATTCTATTCCATTCCATTCTATTCACTCTGCGGTTCTATAAGAGTCTCCTGGTTGAGCAGGGGGTTGGACTAGATGACTTCTGAGGTCCCTTCCAACTATTCTATTCTATTCTATTCTATTCTATTCTATATTCTAATTCTAATTATAGGAAACTATTTCCATATTCTATTCTATTCTATTCTATTCTATTCTATTCTATTCTATTCTATTCTATTCTATTCTATTCTTATTTTATTATATTTGTTCTTATTCTATTCTATTATTTCTTATTTTATTCTATTCTATTCTTATTTTATTATATTTGTTCTTATTTATTTCTTATTCTATTCTATTTATTCTATTCTATTCTATATTCTATATTCTATATTCTGTTCTATTCTATTCTATTCTATTCTATTCTATTCTATTCTATTCTATCCTATCCTATCCTATCCCATCCTATCCTATATTCTCTATTCTATTCTGTTTCTATTCTATTCTATATTCTATATTCTATTCTTTCTGCTATTCTATTCTACTCTACTTTATTCTACTCTATATTCTATATTCTGTTCTACTCTATTCTATTCTATTCTATATTCTATTCTATTCTATTCTATATTCTATTCTATTCTACTCTATTCTATTATTTCTTATTCTATTCTATTATTTCTTATTTTATTCTATTCTTCTATTCTTATTTTATTATATTTGTTCTTATTTATTTCTTATTCTATTCTATTTATTTTATTCTATTCTATATTCTATTCTATATTCTGTTCTATTCTATTCTATTCTATCCTATCCTATATTCTCTATTCTATTTTGTTTCTATTCTATTCTATATTCTATTCTTTCTATTCTATATTCTATATTCTATTCTTTCTATTCTATATTCTGTTCTACTCTATTCTACTCTATTCTGTTCCTATTCTATTCTATTCTATCCTATCGTATCCCATCCTATCCTATATTCTATATTCTATATTCTATTCTGTTTCTATTCTATTCTATATTCTATATTCTATTCTTTCTGCTATTCTATTCTACTCTACTCTACTCTATATTCTATTCTATTCTTTCTATTCTATATTCTATATTTTATATTCTGTTCTACTCTATTCTATTCTATTCTTTCTCATTCTATTCTATTATTTATTTTATTCTATTCTATTCTTATTTTATTATATTTGTTCTTATTTATTTCTTATTCTATTCTATTTATTCTATTCTATTCTATATTCTATTCTATTCTACTCTATTCTATTATTTCTTATTCTATTCTATTATTTCTTATTTTATTCTATTCTTCTATTCTTATTTTATTATATTTGTTCTTATTTATTTCTTATTCTATTCTATTCTATTTATTCTATTCTATTCTATATTCTATTCTATATTCTGTTCTATTCTATCCTATCCTATCCTATCCCATCCTATCCTATATTCTCTATTCTGTTTTGTTTCTATTCTATTCTATATTCTATTCTTTCTGCTATTCTATTCTACTCTATTCTACTCTATTCTATTCTATATTCTATATTCTATTCTTTCTATTCTATATTCTGTTCTACTCTATTCTATTCTATTCCATTCTATTCTATTCTCTATTCTAATTCTAATTATAGGAAACTATTTCCATATTCTATTCTATTCTATTCTATTCTATTCTATTCTATTCTATTCTATTCTATTCTATTCTATTCTATTCTATTCTATTCCCCATCCTATTCTATTCCATATTCCATTCCACTCCATTCCATTCATCCCATCAATTCTAATTCTAATAATTCTAATTCTACCCCACCCTCTTCCTATTATCTCTCTTTTTATTCCAACCATGCAGAAGGCCAGCCGGGCGAGCGGGCGAGTGGTACTCCTTCCTTTTCAGACCCTGAGTAACCCTCGCCCGTCTCTGACCCGGAGGAACTCCGAAGCAGGAGCTCCCCTTTCCCCCTGGCTGTCCGGGAGCGTCCCGGGAGCCCAGCCACCACCTCCCGCAGCCCCTGACCGATGGCAGAAGCCGGGGTGGGTGTGCGGGGAGATGAGACTTACCCGGGATCAGGGAATCTCTGCGGCAGTCGTAGAGCATTCCCAGCCGGAAGGGGCGGCCCAGGGCTGGCATCTCCAGGCACCCTTCCATGCTTGGGCTTCCGGCCTCACTTCCAACCGGGGGGAAAGACGAAGCTTCCAGAAGGGAGAACCGGCAAACCGGATTCCGTCCGGGTGTAGGAGATCCGCCGGCTGAGCTGGGAGGCGGGGTGAAGCGCGTCA
Organism: Protobothrops mucrosquamatus; assembly: GCF_001527695.2. Lineage (NCBI taxonomy): Eukaryota > Metazoa > Chordata > Lepidosauria > Squamata > Viperidae > Protobothrops > Protobothrops mucrosquamatus. Next base: position 7,733 of record NW_015392954.1, read on the forward strand.
TTAGTTTGGAATCATTGCGCGGACGCAAATCTAGTCAGGCTGGTGAATTCCACAGATCTAGGCCCGCTTGAGGCTTAGATTGGGCCTCTTCAAACTTGGCAACTTTTAAGAC
>NW_015392954.1:8095-16242 GCF_001527695.2 Protobothrops mucrosquamatus
CTTCCAGAAGGGAGAACCGGCAAACCGGATTCCGTCCGGGTGTAGGAGATCCGCCGGCTGAGCTGGGAGGCGGGGTGAAGCGCGTCATTAGTTTGGAATCATTGCGCGGACGCAAATCTAGTCAGGCTGGTGAATTCCACAGATCTAGGCCCGCTTGAGGCTTAGATTGGGCCTCTTCAAACTTGGCAACTTTTAAGACTTGGGGACTTCAACTCCCAGAATCCCTCAGCCCCAACCGGCTGAGGAATTCTGGGAGTTAAAGTCCACAAGCCTTTTTTTTTTTAAAGTGTTATTGTTTTTTTAACAGAATTCAATAACAATCGTTCAACAAAAACATGTTGTTGGAGTCTTATTCACTAATACAAAACTTGGCAACTTTAAGACTTGTGGACTTCAACTCCCAGAATTCCTTAGCCCCGGCCGGCTGAGGAATTCTGGGAGTTGAAGTCCACAAGTCTTTATTTTTAAAAAAAAAATATTATTTTTTTTAACAGAATTCAATAACAATTGTTTGACAAAAAACTGTTGTCTGAGTGTCTTATTCACTAATACGAAACGTGGCAACTTTTAAGACTTGGGGACTTCAACTCCCAGAATCCCTTAGCCCCGGCCGGCTGAGGAATTCTGGGAGTTGAAGTCCACGAGTCTTTATTTATTTATTTATTTATTTTAATTTTATTTTTTTAACAGAATTCAATAATAATCGTTCAACAAAAACGTGTTGTCAGAGTGTCTTTTTCACTAATACAAAATGTGGCAACTTTAAGACTTGGGGACTTCAACTCCCAGAATCCCTCAGCCCCGGCCGGCTGAGGAATTCTGGGAGTTGAAGTCCACGAGTCTTCTTTTTTTTTTGAAGTTTTATTATTTTTTAAACAGAATTCAGTAACAATCGTTCAACAAAAACGTGTTGTCGGAGTGTCTTTTTCACTAATACAAAACGTGGCAACTTTAAGACTTGGGGACTTTAATTCCCAGAATCCCTCAGCCCCGGCCGGCTGAGGAATTCTGGGAGTTGCAGTCCACGAGTCTTTTATATATATTTTTTTAAAAATATTTTTTTTAACAGAACTCAATAAGAATTGTTTAACAAGAAGGTGTTGTCTGAGTATCATATTCACTAATGCAAATTAAATTCCTAATCCCTAAATCTTTTCTCCAACCCTTGGATAAAATAGGTCCCAAGTTTGAAAATATTCTTTCTTCTTTTTCATTTTAAAAAAAATATTATTATTTTTAAACAGAACTCAATAATATTTGTTCAACAAGAAGGTGTTGTCTGAGTATCTTATTCACTCATGCAAATTAAATTCCTAATCCCTAATTTTTTTCTCTAACTCTGGATAAAATAGGTCCCAATTTTGAAAATATTCTGTTTCTTCTTTTTCTTTCCACCTTAAAATAAGTCTGGCCATTTCCGCAGTCTAATATTTTTTTGTTATTATTATTTCTTCTTCTGGTGCTATTTCTTCCTTCTTCCAGTATCGTGCAAAAATAATTCTCGCCCGCTGTTACCACACATAGGATCAAATATGTACTTTGCTTATCACGTTTTTCTGGCATTCTAGCTAGTTAAAAAAAAAAAATTCAGGTTTGCAGTCTATGTGTTCCTCTAACATTTTTTTCTAACCAAGTGTGGATTATCCTCCAATATCTCCTTGCTTTAACACATGTCCACCACGTATGATAACAAGTGAAATGGGATAGGGTTTCCTGCCTGAGCAGGGGGTTGGACTAGATGACCTCCGAGGTGCCTTCCAGCTCTTTTATTCTGTAAAGGGTCTGCTAGAGCAGGGGGTTGGACTAGATGACCTCCAAGCTCCCTTCTGACGCTGTAATTCTGTAAGGGTCTCCTGCTTGAGCAGGGGGTTGGACTAGATGACCTCCAAGGTCCCTTTCATCCCTGTTATTCTGTAAAGGTCTGCTAGACCAGGGGGTTGGACTAGATGACCTCCGAGGTCCCTTCCAAGTCTGTTATTCTGTAAAGGTCTGCTAGAGCAGGGGGTTGGACTAGATGACCTCCGCGAGGTCCCTTCTGACGCTGTAATTCCGTAATTCTGTAAGGGGTCGGACTAGATGACCTCCAAGGTCCCGTCAACTCTGTGATTCTGTAAGTCGCCTAGTTGAGCAGGGGGTTGGACTAGATGACCTCCAAGCTCCCTTCTGATGCTGTAATTCTGTAATTCTGTAAGGGTCTCCTGCTCGAGCAGGGGGTTGGACTAGATGACCTCCCAGGTCCCTTCCAACTCTGTCATTCTCTCATGCTGTAAGGGTCTCCTGCTCAAGCAGGGGGCTGGACTGGAAGACCTCCAAGGTCCCTTCCATCCCTGTTATTCTGTAAAGGTCTGCTAGAGCAGGGGGTTGGACTGGATGACCTCAGAGGTCCCTTCCGACTCTTCAAGAGAGGGGTCTGGTGGACTTCAACTCCCAGAATCCCTCAGCCAGGATGCTTTAAGACAGGGGGTCTTCAAACTGGGCCCTTTAGTGACTGGTGGAGAAGGGCGGGGCCCTTAGAAGGGAAAAGCTGGAAGGGGTCCTTGGAGATCATCTAGTCCAACCTTGGAGGTCATCTAGTCCAACCCCCTGCTGGAGCAAGGGACCCTTACGGAATCATGGAATGACAGAGTTGGAAGGGATCCCGGAGGTCCTCTAGTCCAACCCCCACCTCAAGCAGGAGATCCTTACAGAATCATGGAAAAACAAGAGTTGGGAGGTACCTCGGAGGTCATCTAGTCCAACCCCCTGCTCCAGCAGGAGACCCTTACAGAATCATAGAATGACAGACTTTTGGAAGGGACCTCAGAGGTCATCTAGTCCCACCCCCTGCTCCGGCAGGAGACCCTTACAGACCCTTACCCCGTCCCCTCCTCCCGGGACCGACTCGCAGCGGACCGACTCGCAGCTCGCCCCCCCGCTCCCCGGCTTGGGAGGGGTTGGCTTCTCACGCGCCGCCAAGACCCGTGTCTATCCACCCGGACGCCCCACCCCCTCCTTCCCGCGCGCGGAGATCCCTTTGGATCCGCGGAGCTTCCCGCCCACCCCGGCGGCGGGGGAGGCCCAGCACCTAGGGCAGGCTGCCAGGGGCGGATGGGACCTCCGAGGTCATCTAGCCCAACCCGCCTTGCTCAAGCCAAGGCAGACCGACGCTATTATTGCTTCCTTCCAGCTGGGGGGGGGGAGGGGAGCAGAGGGGGGGGGAAGGAGAGGGAAGGGGAGGGAAGGGGAGGGGGTCCCGTCCTCCCTCCCTCCCCCTCTCTCCCCCCTCCCTCCCGCTCTCCCCCCCCCGTCCCCTCCCTCTGCCCGGACTTACCTGCCCGCGGGTCTTTCCAGGGAGGGGTCGGCAGCGACTGCACTTCGGCCCCGGCTGGCCAGCCGAATAACGCAGCTGGGAGGGACCTGTGAGGTCATCTAGTCCGACCCCCCCTGCCCTTATAAGGGCGATCTCCGCAGGCGGGCCTCGAACGCGCGCCCACCCGCAGCCTCCCCAAGCAGGACCAAAAGACTTCTGGCCCCCCCTCCCTCCCTCCTTCCCTCCCCCCTTTGGGAAGCGCTGGAAAAAGGAAGGACGCCCCTATCGGCCCGCTAGAGACCGGGGAACAAACAGCCCCCCCTTATGGGCAGGCACTCCCCCCTCCCTTTTCCTGCGAGGGAGGGAGGGGGGCTGAGAGTCATTTCGGGCTCCTTTTTTTCCCCTCAATCACGTGATTTCCCAGCAGCGGCGGAGACTTTCGCTTTCCTTCGCTTTCACTTTCCGTTTCCGCCCATTCAAGAAGAATGGCTCCAGGCCTGGGGGGAGGGGGAATTGGGGGAGGGGGGAGAGGGGGGGCAGGGACCCCCCTCCCGCCCCCGCTTAAGCAGGAGACCCTTATAGAGTCGCACAATGACAGAGCGGGAAGGGACCTCGGGGGTCATCTAGTCCGACCCCCTGCTCCAGCAGGAGACCCTACACAGGATCATAGAATGACAGAGTGGGAAGGGACCTCGGAGGTCATCTAGTCCAACCCCCTGCTCCAGCAGGTGACCCTACACAGCATGATAGAGTTGGAAGGGGCCTCGGAGGTCATCTAGTCCGACGACCTGCTCCAGCAGGTGACCCTACACAGCATGACAGAGTGGGAAGGGACCTCGGAGGTCATCTAGTCCAACCCCCTGCTCCAGCAGGAGACCCTACACAGCATGATAGAGTTGGAAGTGGCCTCGGAGGTCATCTAGTCCAACCCCCTGCTCCAGCAGGAGACCCTACACAGGATCATAGAATGACAGAGTGGGAAGGGACCTCGGAGGTCATCTAGTCCGACCCCCTGCTCCAGCAGGTGACCCTACACAGCATGACAGAGTGGGAAGGGGCCTCGGAGGTCATCTAGTCCAACCCCCTGCTCCAGCAGGAGACCCTACACAGGATCATAGAATCACAGGAGAGATCTCGGAGGTCATCTAGTCCAACCCTCTGCTCCAGCAGGTGACCCTACACAGCATGATAGAGTGGGAAGGGACCTCGGAGGTCATCTAGTCCAACCCCCTGCTCCAGCAGGTGACCCTACACAGCATGATAGAGTTGGAAGGGGCCTCGGAGGTCATCTAGTCCAACTCCCTGCTCCAGCAGAAGACCCTACACAAGATCATAGAATCACAGAGTGGGAAGGGACCTCGGGGGTCATCTAGTCCGACCCCCTGCTCCAGCAGGAGACCCTACACAGGATCATAGAATGACAGAGTGGGAAGTCACCTCGGAGGTCATCTAGTCCAACCCCCTCCTCAAGCAGGAGACCCTACACATGATCATAGAATGACAGAGTTGGAAGGGACCTCAGAGGTCATCTAGCCCGACCCCCTGCTCCAGCAGACCTTTACAGAATAACACGGATGGAAGGGACCTTGGAGGTCATCTAGTCCAGCCCCCTGGTCCAGCAGGCGAACCTTACAGAATCATAGAATGACAGAGTGGGAAGGGACCTCGGAGGTCATCTAGTCGAACCCCCTGCTTCAGCAGGAGACCCTACACAGGATCATAGAATCACGGGAGACACCTCGGAGGTCATCTAGTTCAACCCCCTGCTCCAGCAGGTGACCCTACACAGCATGATAGAGTTGGAAGGCACCTCGGAGGTCATGTAGTCCAACCCCCACCTCAAGCTGGAGACCCTTACAAAATCATAGAATGACACAGTTGGAAGGAATCTTGGAGGTCATCTAGTCCAGCCCCCTGCTCCAGCAGAAGACCCTTACAGAATCCTAGAATAAGAGCTGGAAGAGACCTCGGAGATCATCTAGACCGACCCTCTGCTGAAGCAGGAAGGAGACACTTACAGAATCATAGACTAACAGCGTTGGACAAGACCTCGGAGGTCATCTAGTCCAGCCCCCTGCTTGAGCAGGAGACCCAGAATCATAGAATGAAAGAACGTGGAAGACACCTCGGAGGTCATCTAGACCGACCCCCTGCTGAAGCAGGAAGGAGACACTTACAGAATCCTAGACTAACAGAGTTGGACGAGACCTCGGAGGTCATCTAGTCCAGCCCCCTGCTCGAGCAGGAGACCCTACACAGGATCGTCGAATGACAGAGCTGGAAGGGACCTCAAAGGTCATCTAGTCCAACCCTCACCCCCCATCCCCGCTCAAGAAGGAATCCTTACAAGGGCGATCTCCGCAGGCGGACACCAAACGCGACCCCCCTTCCCAAGCAGGACCAAAAGACCTTCTGGGCGGAACCCGCCCCCCCTCCCCACTTTGGACAAAGAAATAGCTGGGGGGAGGGGCCAGCTTGGAAAAAGGGTGGGGGGGGGGAAGGACGCCCCTAAGGGCCCGTAAGAGAGCGGGAAATAAACAGCCTCCTTATGGGAAGCGACTCCACCTTTTCCTGGGGGGGGGGGCTGAGAGTCATTTTCCCCTCAATCACGTGGTTTCCAACCAGCGGCGGCGCCACCGCCCGGAGACTTTCGCTTTCTTTCACTTTCGTTTTCCGGCCATTCAGAAGAAGCGGCGGCTGGCTCCAGGCCTGGGAGACGGGGAGTTGGGGGAGGGGGGGGGCAACGACCCCCCCTCCCGCCCCCACTTAAGCAGGAGACCCTTATAGAGGCGCACAATAGCAGAGTTGGAAGGGACCTCGGAGGTCATCTAGTCCAACCCCCTACTCAAGCAGCAGATCCTACACAGCATGATAAAGAGTTGGAAGGGACCTCAGAGGTCATCTAGTCCAACCCCCTGCTCAAACAGGAGACCCTTACAGAATCATAGAATGAAAGAGCTGGAAGGGACCTCGGAGGTCATCTAGTCCAACCCCCTACTCAAGCAGCAGATCCTACACAGCATGATAAAGAGTTGGAAGGGACCTCAGAGGTCATCTAGTCCAACCCCCTGCTCAAACAGGAGACCCTTACAGAATCATAGAATTAAAGAGCTGGAAGGGGTCTTGGAGGTCATCTAGTCCAACCCCCTGCTCGAGCAGCAGACCCTACACAGCATGATAAAGAGTTGGAAGGGACCTCGGAGGTCATCTAGTCCGACCCCCTGCTCAAACAGGAGACCCTTACAGAATCATAGAATGAAAGAGCTGGAAGGGACCTCGGAGGTCATCTAGTCCAACCCCCTGCTGAAGCAGGAGACCCTTAGAGAATTATAGAATGAAAGAGCTGGAAGAGACCTCGGAGGTCATCTAGTCCAATCCCCTACTCAAGCAGGAGACCCTAAGGATCACAGAAAGAGCTGGAAGAGACCTCGGAGGTCATCTAGTCCAGCCCCCTGCTGAAGCAGGAGACCCTTACAGAATCATAGAATGACAGAGTTGGAAGGGACCAGAGAGGTCATCTAGTCCAATCCCCAGTTCAGGCAAGTGACTTTCCAGTCTCTCTTCTTGTTGGGCCAGTAGAGTCTGTGCAATCACCTTACAAAGCTTGTAAACCCAGTGAATGATATGCCCAAATGGTGTCACGACAGGGAAAACCACTCTGCAAAATGTAGATGGAGAAATTTAAGGTAAATCTGATTTTTGATGTGTATAGCAGTTCTTAGTGGGAACGGAAGGCCTCATCTGGTTGGGGATAAGATGGATCCACTCCGAGGAACTGAATCTGAAGCAATTCTATAGGATTCTCCTTCTTGAGCAGGGGGTTGAACTAGATGACCTCCAAGGTCCCTTCCAACTCCGTGATTCTGCAATTCTGTATGGGTCTCCTGCTTGAGCAGGGGGTTGGGAACAACCTGCCTCCAGAAGCGGTGAATGCTCCAACACTGGAAGTTTTTAAAAAGAGACTGGACAGCCATTTGTCTGAAATGGTGTAGGGTTCCTGCCTGAGCAGGGAGTTGGACTAGATGACCTCCAAGGTCCCTTCCAACTCTGTTATCCTATGATTCTGCAAAGGTCTCCTATTTGAGTTGGAGTTGGACTAGATGACCTCCGAGGTCCCTTCCCATTCTATGATTTTGTAAGGGTCTCCTGCTTCAGCAGGGGGTTGGATTGGATGACTTCCCAGGTCCCTCCCAACTTTGTTATCCTATGATTCTGTAAGGATCTCCTGCTGGAGTTGGGATTGGACTAGACGACCTCTGAAGTCCCTTCCAACTGTGTGATTCTGCAGTATTATAGGGTCTCCTGCTTGAGCTGGCAGCTTGACTAGATGATCTCCAAGGTCCCTTCCAACTGTGTTATTCTGCAATTCTGTATGGGTGTCCTGCCTGAGCAGGGGGTCGGAATAGATGACCTCCGGGGCCCCATCCCACTCTGTGATTCTGCAATTCTGTATGGGCTTCCTGCCCGAGGGAGGGTCGGCTTAGATGACCTCCGAGGTCTCTTCCATGTCTGTGATTCTGTAAATCTGTAAGGGTCTCCTGCCCGAGCAGGTGGGCCGGACTAGATGACCTCCGAAGTCCCTTCCAGCTCTTCTTCTGATGGCTCCATCCACCTCCCCTCCCCTCTTGGCTCTCTGGTGGCCGACCCGGTGGCCCAGACGGGGGGGGGCAGGGGGGGCTGGAGGGAGGACGAGCCCCGCCCTTCTTTCCTTCCGGTGGCCCCCTGCTCTTTTTAGCGGCCGTCTCAAAGCGAAACCGAAAGGGCGGAGGGGGAGGCGAGGCAGGCAGAGGGAATCGTCGTTTCTTCCAGTTGCTCGGCCGAGCCCCGTCCGCCCGTCTGCCCGGCTCCCCTCCGGACT